>NC_053026.1:352820590-352929032 GCF_003073215.2 Triticum urartu
GCCCTAGAGGCAATAATAAAGTTATTATTTATTTCCTTATTTCATGATAAATGTTTATTATTCATGCTAGAATTGTATTAACCGGAAACATAGTACATGTGTGAATACATAGACAAACAAAGTGTCACTAGTATGCCTCTACTTGACTAGCTCGTTAATCAAAGATGGTTATGTTTCCTAACCATGAACAATGAGTTGTTATTTGATTAACGAGGTCACATCATTAGTTGAATGATCTGATTGACATGACCCATTCCATTAGCTTAGCACCCGATCGTTTAGTATGTTGCTTTCTTCATGACTTATACATGTTCCTATGACTATGAGATTATGCAACTCCCGTTTACCGGAGGAACACTTTGGGTGCTACCAAACGTCACAACATAACTGGGTGATTATAAAGGAGCATTACAGGTGTCTCCAAAGGTAGATGTTGGGTTGGCGTATTTCGAGATTAGGATTTGTCACTCCGATTGTCGGAGAGGTATCTCTGGGCCCTCTCGGTAATACACATCACATAAGCCTTGCAAGCATTACAACTAATATGTTAGTTGTGAGATGATGTATTACATAACGAGTAAAGAGACTTGCCGGTAACGAGATTGAACTAGGTATTGGATACCGACGATCGAATCTCGGGCAAGTAACATACCGATGACAAAGGGAACAACGTATGTTGTTATGCGGTCTAACCGATAAAGATCTTCGTAGAATATGTAGGAGCCAATATGGGCATCCAGGTCCTGCTATTGGTTATTGACCGGAGACGTGTCTCGGTCATGTCTACATTGTTCTCGAACCCGTAGGGTCCGCACGCTTAAGGTTACGATGACAGTTACATTATGAGTTTATGCATTTTGATGTACCGAAGGTTGTTCGGAGTCCCGGATGTGATCACGGACATGACGAGGAGTCTCGAAATGGTTGAGACGTAAAGATTGATATATTGGAAGCCTATGTTTGGACATCGGAAGTGTTCCGGGTGAAATCGGGATTTTACCGGGTTACCGGGAGGTTACCGGAACCCCCCGGGAGCCATATGGGCCTTCATGGGCCTTAGTGGAAAGGAGAAAAGGGCAGCCCAAGGGGGCTGCGCACCTCCCCCCTCCCCTAGTCCTATTAGGACTAGGAGAGGTGGCCGGCCACCCTTCTCCCTCTTTCCCCCTCGGGGAATCCTAGTTGGAATAGGATTGGAGGGGAGTCCTACTCCCGGAAGGAGTAGGACTCCTCCTGCGCCTCCCTCCTTGGCCGGCCAGCCTCCCCCCTCTACTCCTTTATATACGGAGGCAGGGGACACCTCTAGACACACAAGTTGATCCACGTGATCTATTCCTTAGCCGTGTGCGGTGCCCCCTGCCACCATATACCTCGATAATACTGTAGCGGAGTTTAGGCGAAGCCCTGCTGCTGTAGTACATCAAGATCGTCACCACGCCGTCGTGCTGACGGAACTCTTCCCCGACACTTTGCTGGATCGGAGTCCGGGGATCGTCATCGAGCTGAACGTGTGCTCGAAATTGGAGGTGCCGTAGTTTCGGTGCTTGATCGGTTGGATCGTGAAGACGTACGACTACTTCCTCTACGTCGTGTCATCGCTTCCACAGTCGGTCTGCGTTGGGTATGTAGACAACACTCTCCCCCTCGTTGCTATGCATCACATGATCTTGCGTGTGCGTAGGAATTTTTTTGAAATTACTACGAAACCCAACATGTCTCGCTTTGGGTTCACGACTAGCCATGTCGGCCCGGGTTCTCTGTCATATGGATGCTAGCGACACTATCATATACGTGAGCCAAAAGGCGCAAATGGTCCCGGGCAATGGTAAGGCGACACCCGTGGGGATACCGTGCATGAGGCCGCAATGTGATATGAGGTGTTACCGGCTAGATCGATGTGACTTGGAATCGAGGTCCTGACAGCGTTGGCATCAGAGCCGGACTGCTTGTAGGTTCGTTGAGCCAAACTGGTCAATGTCGAGTCTAGAAATGCTTTAGTTATATGTAGGGGAATTGATTGTGGGAGGGAACGTAAGGCTCTTTTACTCCTTTACCTTATGCCCTCTGATCTGAGTCATTCCCTTCTCATTCAACGTGGGTTAAGGACTAGGCTCTCTTCTTCTATCAGGTTCACGTGTTACTAATCCGTAGTAGCTTATAGGATTGTTGTTACAAGCCTCAGTACAGTTTCTACTACTTTTAGTATGTTGCCAGTTGAATCAGAACCTTGATATGATGTTGTTGAGTGGTATTGCAAACTGTTGTGGATGTCTCAAATCTTTTTCTGAGCATTTACAGCTGTTATGCTGTCCAATTTTCCCTAGAAATTCTAATGTCTTTGCATTGTGGTTGTGCTTTCAGATGGCCACTCGTGCTCAAAACCAAGTGGTTCTCCTGACCCGGTGCCTCGATGTGCCCGGTCATACTGCTATGTTAGTCCGGGTAATGATCGAGACGGGTTACCGTTGGTATCCCGAATACACTGTCGAAGAGCAATTCCGAGACTTCAACCAGAGCCAGTACCTCTGTACCGTCAGGATATATCCCTCTTATCCTGGAGCCACTGAGCCCCTTCACTGTTCCTATGGACTCGGGGTTACTGTTGAGATGGCTGTGCAGGATGCTGCCTATTCCATGATGACCAACATGCTAGTCCGGACTGGCCTGCTTCGGAACACCGACTTCCGTTATATGCCAGCTTCACTTCCGGGAGCGCAAGGGTATCTCCAGGCTATTTATGCTGACCCCACCCATGAGGAGTCACTACTCCGCACCACTCCCGAGATGCTCGAGGATAAGGACCGCGAAAATCGGGCCTTGCGTATGGAGCTTTTTAACTCTTGTGCTGATCACTGGGCCACTTTGACTCGGTTTGCACCGGCGGTACAGGCAGGATACATGGATCTGAGGAATCTGTACCCTGTACGGTCTGGATTGCCAGATTGTATGGAGTGGCGCGATGTAGGAGGCATCACCCCTCCTCGTGGTCCCTGTCTGCCACCACCTGTGGGACCAAGGCCACATCCGAGTCCCTATGGTCTGCAGGCTCCGCAGGACCGTCTGTTCCCAGATGATCATGTTCCACTTCCAGGTTTTGGTGGCGACTTCTATGAGGATTACTACGGAGCTGTCTGAGCTAGTAGTAGTTTCACTAGTATTGTAGTAGTTGTATTCTCCACAGTCCTGTGTGACCGTGGGATACGACTTGGTGTGTATCACGCTCCGGAGGTGTAGGAAAATAATGTATAGGAGCTTGGAATGCCTTCGATGAGATGTAATGTCTTTCACCGTAGTTGTACTCTAGCCTGGGCTTGTACTAAACTATGTACGGTGTGTATGACCAATGGTATATATATGGCAGTTTCTATATTACCATGTCGTGCAATGAAAATCTTAGCATTCCATGTTATCCATTACATTCTGCACTTCCTTGCTAAGTTTGTGGCATCCTTATCTAAACCGTTGTCTTGTTTTCTCCTAGGATGGTCAACACCCGCAGCAACCCTGCTGCCCCGGAGCAGGGGGAAGCCAGTGCAGCTAGGGGTGAAAATCTGCCTCACCCGCCTTCTCTGGCCGAAGTGATGCTGGAGGCGGAAAGAAACAAGCGTGAGACTAACCGTTTGCTAGAGCAGATTGAGCAGAACACTGCACGCCATGAGCGAAATGACTTGGTGTCAATCAATGACTTTATCAAGCTGTACCCACCAAAGTTTAACCATTCCGTCAAGCCCCTCGACGCGGATGACTGGCTTCGCAGCATCACCCACAAGCTACGTTCTGCCAACGTAGCCGAAGCTGATAAGGTTACTTATGCTGCCTATCACCTCGAAGGCCCTGCTAGCCTTTGGTGGGAAAACTTTGAAGCTATGCGCCTGGTCGGCCAAATCACTACTTGGGCTGAATTCAGTGAGGCTTTCCGTGAGCATCACATCCCGGAAGGTCTCTTAGATCGCAAGAGGGAAGAGTTCTGCAATTTCACCCAAGGAAGACTGACTGTGGATGCATATAGCCGTGAATTTGGGAATCTGGCACGATATGCTCCTGAAGAGGTATCCACTGACGCTAAGAAGCAGGCAAGGTTCCGCAAGGGACTTAGCCCTGAGCTTCGCCGCGATCTTCGTCTGCACGAGTGCACCTCCTTTCAGAAGTTGGTCAATAAAGCCATCAGTGCTGAGACAGGCCAGTCTGACTATGACGCTTCATGCAAGCACTCTCGTGATTTTGGCTCTTCATCCGGCTCTGGATCTCAGAAGCACCGGGTGTGGATTCCAAGCACGGCATTGCCACCCAGGTTCATTCCGAGGCCATCCTTTGAGGCGCCTCATCCCAACTAGCAGTTTGCACCGTCCAAGCCCTATGGTGGTCCTGCTGCTAATGCTGCTCCACGCCCCAATGTTGTGACATGTTTCAAGTGTGGAGAGCCGGGTCACTATAGTCGAGAGTGTCCCCATAACAACAACCCCAATCAGTCTGGAAAGTCCGTTGGCCGTGGTAAGCCAGCGGGAAAGGCATTCTACGCCAAGCCGGTCACCACTGCACGTGGCCATGTCAACTATGTTTCAGCCGAGGAGGCTCATGAGGATCCTAACGTCGTCCTTGGTACGCTCCTTGTTAACTGCCATCCGGCATCTGTTCTTTTCGATACCGGAGCATCTCATTCATTCATATCCAAGAACTATGCTCGATTGCATAACACGACATTTTGTGACATGCCCACTTCCATGGTAATTCAAACTCCGGGTTCCAAATGGCAAACTTCTAGAGTAAGCCATGGGAACGAAATTCTTGTTGATAGACTTGTCTTTCTTGCATCTTTAATAGCTCTCAAGTCCTCGGACATTAACATCATCTTGGGTATGGACTGGATGTCAGCTCATTACGCTAAGATTGATTGTGCCACTAGAACCATTCAACTTACTCACCCATCGGGCAAGACAATAAATGTCTTAACTCGAGTGGCCAAGCGCCAGCTTTACTCCCTAAATGCCAACCCCCTTCCAGACCTTGAGGATATTCCGGTAGTCCGGGACTTTCCGGATGTCTTCCCAAAAGAACTGCCAGCTGTTCCACCTGACAGGGATGTCGAGTTTGTGATAGACCTTGTTCCAGGAACCGTTCCAATTTCTAGGAGACCCTATAAGATGGCACCCTTAGAACTAGCCGAGCTTAAGAACCAACTCGATGAGTCCTTGAAAAAGGGTTTCATCCATCCTAGTTCCTCTCCTTGGGCTTGCCCCGTCCTCTTCGTCAAGAAGAAGGATGGAACGGATCGGATGGTTGTAGATTACCGACCTGTCAACTTGGTCACTATCAAGAATAAGTATCCGCTTCCCAGGATCAACGATCTGTATGACCAGCTCGCTGGATCCTCAGTCTTTTCCAAGATGGATTTGAGGTTGGGCTACCATCAAATCAAAATCATAAACGGGGACATTCCCAAAACGGCCTTTGTTACTCGTTATGGCCAATACGAGTACATCGTTATGTCCTTCGGTTTAACCAATGCCCCAGCCACCTTCTCTCGGTTAATGAACTCGGTCTTCATGGAGTATTTGGATAAATTCGTCATAGTATACCTCGATGACATACTCATCTACTTCAAGAATGAAGAGGAACATGCCGAACATCTAAGGCTGGTATTGACGAAACTTCGAGAGCATCGCCTTTATGCCAAATTCTCCAAGTGTGAATTTTGGTTGCCAGAAGTGACCTATCTAGGCCATGTAATCTCTGGTAAGGGTATTGCTATCAATCCCGAGCGAGTTCAAGCCGTCCTTGATTGGACTCCACCTGAGACGGTCAAGCAAGTTCGGAGCTTCCTTGGCTTAGCGAGCTATTGCCGCCGCTTCGTCGAGAATTTCTCCAAGGTTGCTAAACCTCTAACTGAACTCCTCAAGAAAGATAAAAAGTTCGAGTGGACCCCACAGTGCGAGTTCAGCTTTCAGGAACTGAAAAGACGCCTGACATCTGCTCCCGTACTGGTACCACCAGATTTCTCCAAGGACTTTATTATCTATTGCGACGCCTCGTGACAAGGACTAGGTTGCATACTCATGCAATATCCTCAGGTAATTGCCTATGCTTCATGGCAATTACACCCACATGAGGAAATTATCCCACACATGATCTAGAGCTTGCAGCTGTAGTCCATGCACTCAAAACATGGCGACATTACCTCCTCGGTAATCATTGCGAGATCTTCATCGATCACCAAAGTTTGAAATATATCTTCACCCAACTGGATTTGAATCTTAGGCAACGATGTTGGGTTGAGTTGATCTCGGATTACGACTTAGGAATAACTTACACCCCGTGTAACAACCTGATGTTACAACAAAGTCAACCACTTCTCCATGAGGAATTTCGTAAACTTAATCTTCACATTATTCCTCGAGGATTCCTATCCACCCTGGTGGCGAAGCCTAACCTTACGAATCAAGTCATAGCTGCCCAGAAGCATGATAAGGGCATATTCCGGATTAAGGAAAACATTGCTAGCGGAGTTGCTAAATGTTTTTCCATGGATGAGCGAGGTGTTGTCTTCTTCGAGAACCGCTTGGTGGTTCCCAAGAAACAACATTTACGCCAGTTGATTCTTAAGGAAGCTCATGACTCCCCTCTCACCATTCATCCCGGTAGTACCAAGATGTATCAAGACCTACGCCAGAGGTTTTGGTGGACTAGGATGAAGAGAGAAATTGCTCAATACATTGCTAGATGCAACGTCTGTCGTCGTGTTAAAGCAGAGCATCAACGGCCTGCTGGCACCCTTCAACCTTTGGCTATTCCTGAGTGGAAATGGGATAAATCAGTATGGATTTCATTACCGGGTTTCCCAGGACCAAGAGAGGGAATAATGCCATCTTCGTCGTGATCGACCGTCTTTCCAAAGTAGCCCATTTCCTACCTGTTCGTGAGAGTATCACCGCTAGCCAGCTAGCTGAATTATACATCTCCCGAATAGTGTCGCTTCATGGTGTCCCATTGGAAATTAACTCAGACCGTGGGAGTCTCTTCACCTCTCGATTTTGGGGAAGTTTCCAAAATGCTATGGGAACTCGTCTCTCTTTTAGCACCGCCTTCCATCCTCAATCAAGTGGTCAAGTAGAGCGAGTCAATCAAATTCTGGAAGATATGCTCCGAGCTTCTGTCATCTCATTCGGAATGGGTTGGGAGAAATGCCTTCCATTCGCGGAGTTTGCTTATAACAATAGTTATCAAGCTAGCTTGGGCAAAGCTCCTTTCGAAGTTCTCTATGGACGAAAATGTCGAACGCCTCTTAACTGGTCAGAAACCAGGGAAAGGCAACTCTTTGGCCCGGATATGATTCAGGAAGCAGAAGAGGAGGTTTGCGTTATTCGTGAGAAATTGAAAACAGCCCAATCTCGTCAAAAGAGCCAATATGATCGTAAACATAAGCTCATGACTTATGAAGTCGGCGAGAAAGCTTACCTTCGGGTTACTCCGTTAAAGGGAACCCATCGTTTCAGTATCAAAGGCAAATTGGCTCCTCATTACAATGGACCCTTTTGCATTCTTGCCAAATGAGGAGAAGTTTCCTACCAATTGGAACTACCTCCGCATCTTTCCAGAGTTCATGATGTCTTCCACGTATCCCAACTCAGGCGTTGCTTCGCGGATCCTATCTGTGGAGTGGACCACGAAACGCTTGATCTACAAGATAACCTCTCATATCGGGAATATCCCGTTCGTATCCTTGATCAAGCCGAGCATACCACTCGATGCCATAATATCAAGTTTCTCAAAGTTCAATGGTCACACCATTCCGAAAAGGAAGCCACTTGGGAAAGGGAGGATCGTCTTCGACTCGAGTACCCCACCTTCTTCCCGGAGGATCCTAAATCTCGGGACGAGATTCTTTTGAGTGGGGGTGAGTTGTCACATCCCTGCTTTTACTCATGCATTAGGGTTGTATGAACTTGTGCATCATGTTTAAATTTCTCTTAAACTTGAAATGGGGCCTAATCAACCCCAACGCCCCCCTGAAAATGCTAATTTCCAAAAATTGGAATTTCAATGAAACCCAAATGCCCTTCATAAAATCCCACCATTTTTGGTCTTGACTAAAACCTCTACCAAAAATGGTCTTGCAATTTATGGAGCCATTCTGGATTTTTTGAACAAGCCATAAGTATTTGAATTTGGGCATTTTAAATGCTATAAATATTGTAAAGTGCTCAAATAATCTTGGAAGCATTTTTAGGCAGTTGGGAATATTCCCAAATGTGTCTCTGAATATTTCCAGAGTTTTTGGAAATGAAATAGTATTTATTCTATTTCAATACACATAGCAGGAAATAAATAAAAGCAAACAGAAAGAGAGAGAGAGTTAGAGGACTTACCCGTCGCTTGGCCTGGCCCAGCTCGGCCCAGCCCACTGGCTCCTGCCAGTCGTCCTCCTCCTCTCGCTAGGAGGACGAGAGGCGTGTTGCCGGCGCCCGCGACCACACGCCGGCCACCTCCTGCTTCTGCCGACACCCCGGGCGCGCCTATGAGTGCCACGCACTCCCCCTCGTTCCCCTCTCACTCTCCCCACTCTCCCCGTGCCCTCTTCCCCCTCTGGCTCTCTCCCCCTCCCCTGCCGAGCGCAGCCGTCGCCGCCGACAAGCACCACCGCGGCCACCGCGGCCACCGCCTCTCCCTCGCTTCTCTGACCGGCCCAGAGGCTCCGCCTCGACCCCCTCGTCCTCTCCGCCGAGCCACGCCGCCCCGGACGCCCCCAAACGTCATCACCGTGGTCGTCTTCTACCTCGAGCAACCGAGATCGCCGACAACGCCCCGACGTCGTCCGACCTCCCTCGAGCCCACTGAGACGCATTCTGCAACCGCCGTGAGCTCCTCTACCGAACCCCTCGCTCCCCGCCGTCTATTTCCTCCTCTAGCCTTACTAACCACTATGGCCGAAGCTCGCCGCCGCCACCACACGTCGCCGTCGTGGCCACAGCCACGTTGGGTCGCAACCGAGCACGCCATCGTCTTCAACGCACTCGCAGGAGCCCGTAGCACCCCCGCACGCCCCTCGCCGTGCCCGCTAGCGACTAGTTCGACCTCGCCCGAACTCCGGCCGCCGCGGACGTGCTCGCCGCTGTCGTTTCCGGCCACCCCAGCTCCACCCACTGCCACCACTCGACGCGGCTCACTCCCCGCATCACGTAGATGGTCTCCGCCGTCCTTTTGGTCGCCGGAGTGCAAAACCCGCGCTGCTCCACCACGTCCGGCCTCGCCGGCGGCTAAACGCCGACGAGTTTGACCACTTTTTGACCGTGGACTGACGCGTGGGCCCAGGTTGACTTCCCCCCTGAGCCTATGACAGGTGGGGCCGGCCTGCTAATTAGTTTAGGATTAGTGTTAACTAATTTTAATTAGTTTAGTCACTGATATGTGGGCCCGGGCCCCACTGACAGTTAATTAGTACTAACTTAATCCTGTTAATTAGCTGAGATACTAACAGACAGGGCCCACCAGTCGGGTTTGACTGGCCCTGGCGCCTTTGACTCTCTGACGTCCTAGTGACGTAGTGCTGACGAATTTATTCTTTTTCTGGATTTATTTTTATATAGGAAATTCCAGAAAATAGCCAAAACTTCTAAAAATCATAGAAAATCAACCATAGCTCCAAATCAAACAAATTATATATGAAAAATGATCAAAAAAATTCAATCTATCCATCTGTAATAGTTTCATGGATGACAAAACAAGTTAACCTTGCTGTTTAACAAAAATAAGATAATGCACTAATAAGGCTATGTTAAATGAACTAACATTTGAATCTTTGATTCAAATGAGTTCATTCCTTTCTGTTTTAGCTTGCATTAGGCCAAGACACATTCATTTTGCCATGTCATAGCATGCATCATATTGTTGCATATTGTCATGTGTTGATTATGTTCGGTGTGTCTTTCGTGGTAGGTTCTGACTCCGAGGATAACCCCGAGTATCCATCTAAAGGGCAGTACCCTACTACCACTACATCAGGCAAGCAACCCATTGATCATTCCGATACAAACCCATGTTCTCGCTTCTGCTCTTGTTTACTGCATTAAGACAATGCGATTCAAACTGCTGTGTGCTACGGTAGTTGAACCCTTATCCTCTGCATGACCTGTCATTGCCACAGTAACTAGATGAAACCCACTAGCATGTGTAGGAGTTGATTGAGCCATGTATGTGATTCCTACCTTGCTATGCCTGCTATGCATAGGGTTGTGTCAGGTCTGGTTCATCTGGGTGATGGGCTAGAGTGAAATGATTATGTCGGTAATGTGAGGGATGTGTTGAACATGTTTTGGTAAAGGTATCGATGAGAGGCCATGTAGGAGTACATGGTGGGTTGTTTCATTGAGGCCGTCCGTAAGAACTAAAATCTGTATGCGTGATTTAAGATTCAGCTACTACCACACATTGGGCCCTGAAATATGACCCCTCTCGTCCTCTGTCCAGGAGTTGCAACTAGTTTCTGGTGTTTGTAGGTTATGTGTTGGCGGCCGTGCGTAGCGCTGACCCTAGGGGTGGGCTATGATGCGGTAGATACACTGTGGCACGGTGTACCGAGTCACCCGTTTGGTGTCTCGGGAACCCTGCACACATCGTTTGGGGCCGTTGAGTACACCCCGGCCGGATATCCTTGCGGATGGAACCTGAATAGGTGATAAACCTGGACTAGAGACTTGTGCGGTTAGTCAGGTCGTGGTCTACACCCACGTCGGTTTTCGCTTGAAGTCTGCCGAGCACATGTCGTGTGCAGACGCTAAGTGGTGGAAATATGTGTGATGAAGTACACCCCTGCAGGGTATAAATCTATTCGAATAGCCGCGTCCGCGGTAAAGGACTACTTGGTTGCCTATACAGTTCATAGACAAGTTAATGGATACTACTAAAAGACTCAAGATAAGTGTGAGTACCGAGGATGGCCCTCTCGTAGGATGACGAGGGAGGATCCCCGGTGGAGTATTGTGTTGGTGAGTAGTGGACTCGTGTGCGAAAACTATTTTTACTAGTGGAGTCTCGTAGGATAGCTTAGCCAAGAGTCAAAGCTGGCTTGCTGCAATAATTCCACCACCTTCTTGAGAATGAGCATGTATAGTAGGTTCTGATGTAAGACTTGCTGAGTACCTTTGTACTCATGTTTGCTTAATTACTATTTTCAGACGACAACACCGTCCCCTCTGACAGGTTTTATGTAGATCTCGACGTCGATGAGTGACTTGCCACCCAGGTGGTGATCATGGCCATGGAGGGCCCTATGTAGATAGACAGGCTTCGAGAAGCCTTCTTTATTTCTAGTGTCTGTACTCAGACTAGTTGCTTCCGCATGTGCTTGTATGCCTGTATGACTTATGTGTCGGGTCATGTGACCCCTACCTATATGAACATGTATTGTATGGCTCTTTGGAGCCTTTAAATAAGTACTTGAGTTGTAGAGTTTTGTTGTGATGCCATGTTGTATTTGCACATATCGAGCATATATGATTGAAATGCTTGGTATGTGTGGGATCCGACAATCTAGTTTTTTATCCTTGGCAGCCTTTCTTATGGGGAAATGTAGTCTAGTGTTCCTCGAGCCATGGTAGTCCGCTATAGCCCGGTTCACCGGAGTCCTGCTGGCCCAGCACTACTTCTCAGGACACTTGACTGGCCGGCATGTGTTTCACCTCGTTCCTATGTGTGTCCCTTCGGGGAAATGTCACGCGGTGACATCCGGAGTCCTTCCTAGCCTGCTACAGCCCGGGTTCCCCGAAGTCCTGTTAGCCCAGTGCTACAGCCCGGATTCACACGCTGATGACCGACATGCTCGATGTGATTCATGTATGCCTGTCTCCATAGGTCTGTGCCGCTTTGGGTTCACGACTAGCCATGTCGGCCCGGGTTCTCTGTCATATGGATGCTAGCGACACTATCATATACGTGAGCCAAAAGGCGTAAATGGTCCTGGGCCATGGTAAGGCGACACCCGTGGGGATACCGTGCGTGAGGCCGCAATATGATATGAGGTGTTACCGGCTAGATTGATGTGACTTGGAATCGGGGTCCTGACACATGCCTGGTAACTCCTCTGGAAATACATTTGGGTAATCCTTCACAACAGGCACTTCCTCCCGAACAACTCCCGTGAGAGAATGTACTTTGGTTCTCCTTGGTGCATGCCTGGATACATACTTGATCCTTTTTCCCTCCGGGGTAGTAAGCAGAATTGACTTACTGGCGCAATCGATGTTTCCACCATACATCGATAGCCGATCCATTCCTAGTATCACATCCAATCCTTGTGACTCCAGAATTATCAAGTCGGAGGGGAAAACATGACTACCTATGGTTAATAGCATCTGAAAACATCCACTGCTTGCCATATACTCGGCTCCGGGTGAGGTTACTAGCATAGGTGTCTTAAGAACTCTAGTGGGCAACTTATACTTATCCACAAATGCCCTTGATATGTATGAATGTGATGCACCAGTATAAAAAAGAACGATTGCAGTAAATGACTTAACTAAAAACTTACCGATAACTACATCTGGTTGCTCTTCAACCTCCTCCACGTTCACGTGACTCACTTGTCCTTTGTTAAATGGATTGGGCTTCTTCCCAGAGCTCCCATTACCATTTCCGTTCTTTGCTTTAGGGCACTCCGTGGCATAGTGTCTAGTCTTCCCACACTTGAAACAAGTAATGTGGCTTAGGTCCCTCTTGGCGGGTGTGGCTAGATTGGAACGGTTCTGATTGCTGCTTGCTCCATTCCCATTACCATTCCTTGGGCCATTGTGATTATGGGAACTTCCTCCATTGTGAGTGTGGCCTCCATGGTTATGGGTAAGCCCTCCCTAGTTCGGGGTAAAGCGAGGCTTCTACTGAGCTCCTGAATTGTACTTCCCTTGTCCATATTTCCTATTGCGGCTCTCTATCTGCCGCCGCTTCACTTCGATCATGAGAGCTTTATCTACCAACTCCTGGTAGTTGTTAAATGTTGCCACCAGTAACTGCATACTCATCTCATCATTCAGCCCTTCCATAAACTTCTCCTACTTCGTGGATTCTGTGGCCACATCATCTGGAGCATAGCAGGATAACATACTAAACTCCTCCACGTACTGGCCTACAGTACGGTTCCCTTGGCGTAAGTTGCGAAAACTCATGCTTCTTCATGCTCATAGCTCCAGTGGATACGTGGGCTGTGCGGAATGCTTGCTGAAACTGCTCCCAGGTGACATTGGCTATAGGAAAAGTGGCTGTGTAATTCTCCCACCATGTGGCTGCTGGTCCATCCAATTGGTGTGCGGAAAAACGCACCTTCTCAGCATCTGTGCAACTTGCGGTGGTCAACTCCCTTCCGATCCTGCGCAGCCAATCATCAGCAACTATTGGCTCGGTGCTACTGGAAAACACCGGCGGCTGCAGCATCAAAAAATGGGATAAGTTATCAACTAGTGGTGGCGGCGGTGGGTTGTTGTTGCCTTGGTTCTGAACTAACAACTGTATCAAGGCATTCTGCTACTGGATCAACTGAGTGAGCTTCGGTGGGAAAGCAAAACCGGGTCACGTCTCGGAGGCATCTGATGGGTTTAGAGGGAAGAGATTAGAATAGAATGAGGTCTAATGAGAAAACACTACCCATATGCACATGAGACAAACACAATCATATCATATCACTCAATCAATCAAGCAAGGGCATACAATCGGTCTAACTATCGTTACAGTGCTCGGACTACTAATATTTACATGGGGGGGGGGGTACTACTAATAGTATGGGGGTCTACTAGAAATTTTGATCGGTGGAAGACTCCATGATATCCGCTCCAGCTTCGTCTTCATAGTCATCATCACTACTATCTGGGTCAGAGTCGGTGTCGTCTATGATGATGTAGTCTTCAGAATGAATCTCCTTGGGTTCGTTGTCTTCTCCTCCTGGCGTGGGGTCTCCCATAAAAACTCCTAGCTTCCTGGTCATGTTGTCATTCCTCTCCACAAGTATCATCATTTCCTCCTCATATCCATCGCGTGTAGACATAAGCTCCTCTTCTAGCTCCGTTATCCTAATCATCGCCTTCTTCAAATCTATCATGCTTGCGCACATCTGGTTCTCCTGGCGACGAATGTGGTGGTTTAATTCCTGGATGAATGCTGCAATGGACCTGTTCTTCCTGGTGTTGATCATCTCCCATTGCTTAGCTCGGCGCCCACATATCTGGTAGATAGTGTCCTTCAACTCCTTGTGGTCAACTTCGCCGATGCATCCTATAGCGATGTGGGCTGTCATACTCTTGCCTAGACTCTAGGTGGGTGCATCAAAGGAAAACTCTATGGGTTTAGTGACTGGCGGGAACGTCCTTCCTAGAACTTGAACTCGAATCATACTCCTCTTCTGGTAAAGTGGCGATGTATGTCCCGGTGAAGCTTGGTATTCCAATGTTCACGTACTTAGTGACTTCCTTCAAGTGTCGTCCAAAAGATGTGTCTTCATCCGGTTGTGCAAACTGGTTCCTCATATCCGCCATCCTAAAGAGTAGAAAATGGAGGAGTCAGAAATAAGTAGAGAAGAGTGGCCTATGACTTTTCTTAGTGGTCGTGTCCTACATTTAGTGTGTGCTCTGATACCATCTTGTAGCGACCCGACCTCAAACGGTCAAGCCTCCGTGCTTCAGTTTCATCCCTGGATCGGTAATGCTGACACACATAGTACCCGAAAGATTTATAACAGAGTGGCAATCACACACTTATTACATCGAATGTCTCACGAGAGAACTTATTGCAATAAATATGGCTTGAGGCCATCTAATACAATAACAGCGGAAGGCTTGGAAGATAAAGTGAGTCCATCAACTCCAACGGCATAGCTGAGTGCATGACAAATGACCTATCGCACCTTACTCCTCGTCTGAAAAGTCTACAACATAATACGTTGCAGCCCGAAAATGGGCTAGCACGTGGAATATGCTGGCAATGTAACACAGGAGAGTAATGAACAGATAAAAGCTATCACTACATGCATATATGACTGGTGGAGGCTGTATGGTTGATATGTTTTGCGAAAAGCCAATTTTTCCCTACAACAAAGGAATATATTTTATTTAACTATCATGGTAGTTGAACAACATTGAGAAGGTTCCTCCAACTCAATCCCAATTAAAAGTAATTATCAACCCAACAAATTAATTTAGAGTGATGAGATCCATATGATAATCCAAGAGCCAGATACTCAAGATGTCCATAATCGGGGACACGGCTAACCATGATTAGTTTATACACTCTGCAGAGGTTTGCGCACTTTTCCCCACAAGACTCGATCTCCTCCGTTGGATTTCTTGCACCACAGGGTGTTTGAGAAACGGATGACCAAGAAACAATCTTTCAGAAGCATTTGCTCTCTACACTGGGCGGACCGGTACACCTACAATCCCCTACATCTGCTAGTCCACCTCTTTAAGAACTCACGCAACTTACTCAACTATGCCAAAGCCCATAATGGCTTGTGGCTGCACACAGAAGTTTCTAGCATGAATAGTCTTATGATCCCTTTGATCCTGGGTGGCGGACCGTAGGATGATCACACGGGCACTCTAAGATATCCTAGGACAACACTGGATTCTCCAGGTGCCCACAAGCAATCCACCCAGATGTGTATTAAAGTTGCCACCTTAAGTTGAACCATTAATTAACAACTCACATCTGTTACAGATACACCCAAACCCAATCCATGTCTATGATCATAGCATGGCAATATAAGCATAACGTAGAAGTAACTCCCAAGGGTTTGATAACAAAACAGGTAATAGGTTCTACCTCATTATCTACTTCCCAGACCCACATGTTAAGAGATACTACTCATGCAATGTGTGAAGGTTGAAACTAATGCATAAAAACTGGGTGATAAAGGGGTATGATCAAAGTGTTACTTGCCTTGCCGACGATCCGCAAATCCTAAAGACTCGTAGTAGCACGCTTCACACTTCGGGTGTTCTATCGCAAACAAACAATAGTATACATAAGCAATCAAGCAAGGATGCATGGGTAAATCTCAAATGAGAAGATCTAACCAGAAAGTTCAACTGAAGAGCTATGGTATGCAAAAAGAATCAAATCAAACGGAGCAACGGAACTCAAACTGCGAAAGAAACAAGACCCGATTACTAATCTGGACTAAAGTCAAATTTTAGAGTACCAAAATCTTGTTCAAGTTGGTTAAGCAGAAAGAGGGCTTCGATACGAATATCCAGGCGCTTGAATCGCCTGATTCCGATAAACGAGCGAAAAGATAAACTAAAACGAAAATCAGGGTAGAAATCGCGATCGAAAAATAATCCCAGAAAAACCCTGGAAAAAGAAAAATGACGATCAAACTAACAAATAAACGTTTGCTGTCTGTGGTTAACGAGTGAAAACCGTTCGTTAAAACGAACGTACAAACGGGCGTTCGCTAATAACTAAACCAGGAAAAAATAAAATAAAACCGATCTAAATATAAAAACGCATATAGGTTTTCGTATAAAAACCGAACGGTTTTTAGAATAAAACCGACAGTTACCTCACGGATCGGGACGGCGGCGGCGGCGGTGGGGTGGCGACGGGGCGGCGGCGCGGCGTCGGGGCGGCGGTGAGGCGACGACGGCGGGGTCGGTGACGCAGACTCCGGCGGCGGCGAACTCTGGCGGCATCGGCACGGATTTTGAGGCGGGCCGGGGTGCTAGGTTTTGGGGCTGGGGCGGCTCGGGCCTCGGCCTTAAAAAGGCCGGCCGGGTGTAGTGTCCTAGTCGGACACGGCTCGGTAAGGCGGTTGACTTTTTTTTAATAATTCCGACGCGTAGAAAAACAAAGAAAAAAAAATACTAAACGGACTCCATATATCCTGAAATAAAATTTTCCCCGTCCTCTAAAAATACGCCGGACAAGGTGAACATTTATTTGGGCCTCTAAAGCAATTTTGAAAAATGCATATTTTTCCTAATTCAGATAAAATAGCGATAAAACCCCAAATAAAAATACAAATTGATTTTAATATTTTTCCTTCAATATTTCATTTATTTTGTAGAAGTCATATTATCTCCTCTCATATAATTTTAATATGAAATATTTTTGGGGAGAAAAATAATTAAAACCAAAGGGATCCTTGTTTCTATATTTGATAAAACTCAAATATGAGAACGACGGAAAATCCCCAACTCTCTCCGGGGGTTGATACATCTCCAACGTATCTATAATTTTTGATTGCTCCATGCTATATTATCTACTGTTTTGGACTATATTGGGCTTTATTTTCCACTTTTATATTATTTTGGGGACTAACCTATTAACCGGAGGCCCAGCCCAAAATTGCTGTTTTTTTGCCTATTTCAGTGTTTCGAAGAAACGGAATATCAAACGGAGTCCAAACGGAATAAACCTTTCTGGAACGTGATTTTCTTCCCGAATATGACCCAGGAGACTTGGACCCTACGCCAAGGAAGCTTCGAGGTAGGCACAAGGTAGGGGGGCGCGCCCTACACCCCCAGGCGCGCCCCCACCCTCGTGGGCCCATCGAAGCTCCACCGACGTACTTCTTCCTCCTATATATACCTACGTACCCCCAAACGAACAGAGACAGAGCCAAAACCTAATTCCACCGCCGCAACTTTCTGTATCCACGAGATCCCATCTTGGGGCCTGTTCCGGAGCTCCGCCGGAGAGGGCCGTCATCACGGAGGGCTTCTACATCATCATAGCCTCTCCGATGAAGTGTGAGTAGTTTACCTCAGACCTTCGGGTCCATAGTTATTAGCTAGATGACTTCTTCTCTCTTTTTGGATCTCAATACAAAGTTATCCCCCTCTCTCATGGAGATCTATTCAATGTAATCTTCTTCTTTTTGCGGTGCGTTTATTGAGACCGATGAATTGTGGGTTTATGATCAAGTCTATCTATGAATAATATTTGAATCTTCTCTGAATACTTTTATGTATGATTGGTTATCTTTGCAAGTCTCTTCGAATTATCCGTTTGGTTTGGCCAACTAGATTGGTAGTTCTTGCCATGGAGAAGTGTTTAGCTTTGGGTTCGATCTTGCGGTGTCCTTTCCCAGTGACAAAAGGGGCAGCAAGGCACGTATTGCATCGTTGCCATCGAGGATAACAAGATGGGGTTTATTTCATATTGCATGAATTTATTTGTCTACATCATGTCATCTTGCTTAAAGCGTTACTCTGACTTAATACTATAGATGCATGCTGGATAGCAGTCGATGAGTGGAGTAATAGTAGTAGATGCGGAATCGTTTCGGTCTACTTGTCACGGACGTGATGCCTATATACATGATCGTTCTTAGATATTCTCGTAACTATGCTCAATTCTGTCAATTGCTCAACAGTAATTTGTTCACCCACCGTAGAATACTTATGCTCTTGAGAGAAGCCACTAGTGAAACCTATGGCCCCCGGGTCTATTCTCATCATATCAATCTCCATCACTTTAATCTTGCTTTTCTTTTTTACTTTGCCTTTTACTTTTCACTTTGCATCTCTATACCAAAAATACCAAAAATATTATATCTATCAGATCTCACTCTCGTAAGTGACCGTGAAGGGATTGACAACCCCTAATCGCGATGGTTGCGAGTAGCTATCCTTTTGTGCAGGTACGAGGGACTTGAGCGTGGCCTCCTAGTGGATTGATACCTTGGTTCTCAAAAACTGAGGGAAATACTTACGCTACTTTGCTGCATCATCCTTTCCTCTTCGGGAAAATCCAACGCAAGCTCAAGAGGTAGCAAGAGGAATTTCTGGCGCCGTTGCCGGGGAGTCTACGCAAAAAGTCAACATACCAAGTACCCATCACAATCCCTATCTCTCGCATTACATTAGTTGCCATTTGCCTCTCGTTTTCCTCTCCCCCACTTCACCCTTGCCGTTTTATTCGCCCTCTCTTTCCCAATCTCCTTCTCCTCCTCCTTCCCTTTTTTCCGTTTGCCTTTTTCTTGCTTGCCTTTTGTTTGCTCGTGTGTTGGTTTGCTTGCTTGTCGTTATGTCTGAAATTGGGGAAGTTATCACCAATATTGGCGATAACAATATCATGGAAAATTCTGATGCTCCTGATGAAGAACCCCCCACCTACCATACAAAAAGATTTCGAATCGGTAGTGGTAATATTATTGGAAAAGGAGTTATTCAAGATTTCTTTACTTGTGCCGGTGCTTTGCCCTCTATGGGAGGTTCTATTCTCCATAGAACTAGTAGTCTTGCGGACGCTATTTCCATGCTTATCGTTGAACTTGAAAGGCAATTTATGCATATGCACCCATCTGTACAAAGAGTTTTCCTAGAATTTTCTAATATCGAGCATTCTTCTGTTAAGCGCGCTGATACTATCTTTTTGGCTCATGAATGAAGATTTATAATAAAAGAAGCCAAAGAAATATTTGCGCACTATAGGGTGGACGCTGGTCGTCCTCCCATAGAATCTATCCTCTTCGATCAAGAAGAAATTATGCGCTTTCAATCTCCTGACTATGTTGCTTTTAATGAAAACCTTAGAAAAAAGGTGCCAATCAATATTTTAATTGATAGAATCTCTGAACTTAATGATGATTTGGCTATTCTAAATAATGAGCTAGGATGCTCTCTTGAGTTTAGGCTCACAAGGTTCTGTCAAAAGAATGCTTATAATGATGAATTGGTTGTACAATACGAAGGGCCGAAAGAGGAACCTATACCTCCTAAAGTTGATCTTGGGGACTTTTGTCCTATTAAATTTAGCCCTTTTGATTACTTTTGCTTTCCTCAAAGAAAACTTTCTGCCTAATGTAGAGAATATTAAATGAGTTTCACCGATCTATCTTATTACTACGACACAACCTAGATCTATCCTCGCTTTTATGCCTAGCTAGGGGCGTTAAACGATAGCGCTTGTTGGGAGGCAACCCAATTTTATTTTTATTCCTTGATTTTTTCTCCTGTTTAGTAATAAATAATTTATTTATCCTCTGTTTTGGTTGTGTTTTTTGTGTTTAATTAGTGTTTGTGCCAAGTAGAACCGTTGGGAAGACTTGGGGAAAGTCTTGTTGAACTTGCTGTAAAAAACAGAAACTTTAGCGCTCATGAGAACTGCTGTCATTTTTATTTGGAGAGTTGTATTTAGTTAATTCTTTTTGAAGATGATTAATAGATAAATTCCTCACGTCCGGCAATTTATTTAAGAATTTTTGGGGTTTCAGATCTTGCGCTAGCTACAGATTACTACAGACTGTTCTGTTTTAGACAGATTCTGTTTTTCGTGTGTTGTTTGCTTATTTTGATGAATCTATGGCTAGTAAAATAGTTTATAATCCATAGAGAAGTTGGAATACAGTAGGTTTAACACCAATATAAATAAATAATGATTTCATTACAGTACCTTGAAGTGGTCTTTTGTTTTCTTTCTCTAACGGAGCTCACGAGATTTCTATTGAGTTTTGTGTTGTGATGTTTTCAAGTTTTGGGTGAATTCTTTTGATGGATTATGGAACAAGGAGTGGCAAGAGCCTAAGCTTGGGGATGCCCATGGAACCCCCAAGATAATCCAAGGACACCAAAAAGTCATATCTTGGGGATGCCCCGGAAGGCATCCCCTCTTTCGTCCACTTCCATCGGTAATTTACTTGGAGCTATATTTTTATTCACCAACATGATATGTGTTTTGCTTGGAGCGTCTTGTATTATTTGTGTCTTTGTGTTTTAGTATGCCGCAATCATCCTTGCTGTACACACCTTTTTAGAGAGCCATACATGAATTAAAATTTGATAGAATACTCTATGTGCTTCACTTATATCTATTGAGCTATGTAGTTTTGCTCTATGTGCTTCACTTATATCTTTTGAGCATTATAATTTTGCTCTATGTGCTTCACTTATATCTTTTGAGCTATGTAATTTTGCTCTATGTGCTTCACTTATATCTTTTGAGCGTTATAATTTTGCTCTGTGTGCTTCACTTAGATCTTTTAAGACCACGGTGGTGGATTTGTTTTAAAGAAACTATTGATCTCGCATGCTTCACTTAAATTATTTTGAGAGTCTCTTAATAGCATGGTAATTTGCTTAATAATAATATGCTTGGTATTCAAGATTTTTGAAACTTTCTTTTGAGTGCATTGAATACTAAGAAAAGATTGAAGCATGATAATTGTTTTGAGATATGGAGGTGATAATATTAGAGTCATGCTAGTTGAGTAGTTGTGAATTTAAAGAATACTTGTGTTAAAGTTTGTGATTCCCGTAGCATGCACGTATGGTGAACCGTTATGTGATGAAGTCGGAGCATGATTTATTTATTGATTGTCTTACTTATGAGTGGCGGTCGGGGACGAGCGATGGTCTTTTCCTACCAATCTATCCCCCTAGGAGCATGCACGTAATACTTTGCTTTGATAACTTCTAGATTTTTGCAATAAGTATATGAGTTCTTTATGACTAATGTTGAGTCCATGGATTATATGTACTTTTTCCCATCCTTCCACCATTGCTAGCCTCTTTAATACGGCGCACTTTTCGCCGGTATCATACACCTACCATATACCTTCCTCAAAACAGCCACCATACCTACCTATCATGGCATTTCCATAGCCATTCCGAGATATATTGCCATGCAACTTTCCACCATCCAGTTTATCATGACACATTCATCATTGTCATATTGCTAGCATGATCATGTAGTTGAAATCGTATTTGTGGCAAAGCCACCGTTCATAATTCTTTCATACATGTCACTCTTGATTCATTGCATATCCCGGTACACCGCCGGAGGCATTCATATATTGTCATATTTTGTTCTAAGTATCAAGTTGTTGAGTTGTAAGAAAAATAAAAGTGTGATGATCATCATTTTTAGAGCATTGTCCCAAGTGAGGAAAGAATGATGGAGACTATGATTCCCCCATAATTCAGGATGAGACTCCGGACGAAAAATAAAAAAAAGAAAAAAAGAGGCCATAAAAAAGAGAAAAGGCCCAAATAAAAAAATGAGAGAAAAAGAGAGAAGGGACAATGTTACTATCCTTTTACCACACTTGTGCTTCAAAGTAGCACCATGATCTTCCTGATAGAGAGTCTCTCGTTATGTCACTTTCATATACTAGTGGGAGTTTTACATTATAGAACTTGGCTTGTATGTTCCAATGAAGGGCTTCCTCAAAATGCCCTAGGTCTTCATGAGCAAGCAAGTTGGATGCACACCCACTTAGTTTCTTTTGATGAGCTTTCATATACTTATAGCTCTAGTGCATCCATTGCATGGCAATCCCTACTCACTCACATTGATATCTATTGATGGGCATCTCCATAGCCCGTTGATACGCTTAGTTGATGTGAGACTATCTTCCCCTCTTTTTGTCTTCTCCACAACCACCATTCTATTCCACATATAGTGCTATATCCATGGCTCACGCTCATGTATTGCGTGAAGATTGAAAAAGTTTTGAAAAGGTTAGAGTATGAAACAATTGCTTGGCTTGTCATCGGGGTTGTGCATGATTTAAATACTTTGTGTGGTGAAGATAGAGCATAGCCAGACTATATGATTTTGTAGGGATAACTTTCTTTGGCCATGTTATTTTGAGAAGACATAATTGCTTTGTTAGTATGCTTGAAGTATTATTATTTTTATGTCAACATAAACTTTTGTCTAGAATCTTTCGAATCTGAATATTCATATCACAATTAAGAATATTTGCATTGAAATTATGCCAAGTAGCACTCCGCATCAAAAATTCTCTTTTTATCATTTACCTACTCGAGGACGAGCAGGAATTAAGTTTGGGGATGCCTGATACCTCTCCAACGTATCTATAATTTTTGATTGCTCCATGCTATATTATCTACTGTTTTGGACTATATTGGGCTTTATTTTCCACTTTTATATTATTTTTGGGACTAACCTATTAACCGGAGGCCCAGCCCAGAATTGCTGTTTTTTTCCTATTTCAGTGTTTCGAAGAAATGGAATATCAAACGGTGTCCAAACGGAATAAACCTTTCTGGAACGTGATTTTCTTCCCGAATATGACCCAGGAGACTTGGACCCTACGCCAAGGAAGCTTCGAGGTGGGCACGAGGTAGGGGGGCGCGCCCTACACCCCCAGGCGCGCCCCCACCCTCGTGGGCCCACCGAAGCTCCACTGACGTACTTCTTCCTCCTATATATACCTACGTACCCCCAAACAAACAGAGACGGAGCCAAAAACCTAATTCCACCACCGCAACTTTCTGTATCCACGAGATCCCATCTTGGGGCCTGTTCCGGAGCTCTGCCGGAGAGGGCCGTCATCACGGAGGGCTTCTACATGATCATAGCCTCTCCGATGAAGTGGGAGTAGTTTACCTCAGACCTTCGGGTCCATATTTATTAGCTAGATGGCTTCTTCTCTCTTTTTGGACCTCAATACAAAGTTCTCCCCCTCTCTCATGGAGATCTATTCGATGTAATCTTCTTCTTTTTGTGGTGTGTTTGTTGAGACCGATGAATTGTGGGTTTATGATCAAGTCTATCTATGAATAATATTTGAATCTTCTCTGAATTCTTTTATGTATGATTGGTTATCTTTGCAAGTCTCTTCGAATTATCCGTTTGGTTTGGCCAACTAGATTGGTAGTTCTTGCCATGGGAGAAGTGCTTAGCTTTGGGTTCGATCTTGCGGTGTCCTTTCCCAGTGACAGAAGGGGCAGCAAGGCATGTATTGCATTGTCGCCATCGAGGATAACAAGATGGGGTTTATTTCATATTGCATGAATTTATCTCTCTACATCATGTCATCTTGCTTAAAGCGTTACTCTGTTTTTTAACTTAATACTCTAGATGCATGCTGGATAGCGGTCGATGAGTGGAGTAATAGTAGTAGATGCAGAATCGTTTCAGTCTACTTGTCACGGACGTGATTCCTATATACATGATCATGGTTAGATATTCTCATAACTATGCTCAATTCTGTCAATTGCTCAACAGTAATTTGTTCACCCACCGTAGAATACTTATGCTCTTGAGAGAAGCCACTAGTGAAACCTATGGCCCCCGGGTCTATTCTCATCATATCAATCTCCATCACTTTAATCTTGCTTTGCTTTTTTACTTTGCCTTTTACTTTTCACTTTGCATCTCTATACCAAAAATACCAAAAATATTATATCTATCAGATCTCACTCTCGTAAGTGACCGTGAAGGGATTGACAACCCCTAATCGCGTTGGTTGCGAGTAGCTATCGTTTTGTGTAGGTACGGGGGACTTGAGCGTGGCCTCCTACTGGATTGATACCTTGGTTCTCAAAAACTGAGGGAAATACTTACGCTACTCTGTTGCATCATCCTTTCCTCTTCGGGGAAATCCAACGCAAGCTCAAGAGGTAGCAGGGGTCCTTGAGTTGCTTAGGATTTCGAGGATCACAAAACGAAATGCAATAGAATATGATATGCATGAATGACCTATGTATAACATTCCAAATTGAAAATTTGGGATGTTACACTTTTAATATCATAAGCATAATCATTCTCATCATTAACAGTATGGATAGCACCAATAGTATAGTAATTATGATCATCATAATGAGTGATAGGAGCAACATCATTTGGGAGGGATACCTCTTTACCTTTAATTCTCCGTCTTTTCTTTTTCTTCTTCACATTAAGTATGGGTTTATCCCTCTTTTTTGGAGCTCCTTATTAATGAGATTGGTTGAATAGAAGGCTCCTCCTCGTCACCTGATTCATCATAAGAAATAATAGGAGGGTATTGGGAAATCTCTTCTTCCCTTTCATTAGTATTCTCTTCATCTTCAATTTGTTTCCTAGAGTTTATGTAAATGGCAATATAAGGATTCTCAATGCAATTTACCGCACAATACACATAAATTTCCCCTAGATCAAAATCAAGAACTTTATCAAGGGAAAATTCTGGAATATCCTTAGTTACACGTTCCATTTCTTCATAACCCAGAAGCAAACTAAGTTCATTATGACATGCAAGGGAAATCAAGTCATCATAATCTTTGGACACGATCTGATCATGAAACAATTTGCATTGTATGTTTAAATGATCATGTTCATTGCAAAGTTCACAAGGATGGCAAAGAAATTTTAAATCTTCAGCACAAGCATCTAGCCTTTCTTGCAACCATTTAGTTTCAAAATACTTATGCCTCTTGCAAAACCTATCTTCCCTATTTGTGTTTACTTGCAAACTCTATGCACTCCACAGAAATTGACATGCTTATAAGAGACATTTTCATCATGGCTAGTGCAATCATCATTAGTACCATGGATATTCAAGGAATTCATACTAATAACATTGCAATCATGCTTATCATTCAAAGAGTTAGTGCCAAACATTCTAATGCATTCTTCCTCTAGCAATTTGGCACAATTATCAGAATACTTATTTTCATGAAAGATATGAAAAAGATGAAGCATATGAGGCAACCTTAATTCCATTTTTTGTAGTTTTGTTTTATAGACTAAACTAGTGATAAAACAAGAAACTAAAAGATTCGATTGCAAGATCTAAAGATATACCTTCAAGCGCTAACCTCCCCGGCAACGGTGCTAGAAAAGATCTTGATGTCTACTACACAACCTTCTTCTTGTAGACGTTGTTGGGCCTCCAAGGGCAGAGGTTTGTAGGACAGTAGCAAATTTCCCTCGAGTGGATGACCTAAGGTTTATCAATCCGTGGGAGGTGTAGGATGAAGATGGTGTATCTCAAACAACCCTGCAACCAAATAACAAAGAGTCTCTTGTGTCCCCAACACAGCCACTACAATGGTAAATTGTATAGATGCATTAGTTCGGCGAAGAGATGGTGATACAAGTGCAATATGGATGGTAGATATAGGTTTTTGTAATCTGAAAATATAAAAACAGCAAAGTAACTAATGATAAAAGTGAGCACAAACGGTATTGCAATGCGTTGAAATAAGGCCTAGGGTTCATACTTTCACTAGTGCAAGTTCTCTCAACAATAATAACATAACTGGATCATATAACTATCCCTTAACATGCAACAAAGAGTCACTCCAAAGTCACTAATAGCGGAGAACAAACGAAGAGATTATTGTAGGGTATGAAACCACCTCAAAGTTATTCTTTCTGATCGATCTATTCAAGAGTCCGTAGTAAAATAACACAAAGCTATACTTTCCGTTCAATCTATCATAGAGTTCATACTAGAACATTAAGACACAAATCAACCAAAACCCTAATGTCACCTAGATACTCCAATGTCACCTCAAGTATCTGTGGGTATGATTATACGATATGCATCACACAATCTCAGATTCATCTATTCAACCAACACCAAGAACTTCAAAGAGTGCCCCAAAGTTTCTACCGGAGAGCCAAGATGAAAACGTGTGCCAACCCCTATGCATAAGTTTACGAGGTCACAGAACTCGCAAGTTGATCACCAAAACATACATCAAGTGGATCACGTGATATCCCATTGTCACCATAGATAAGCACATGCAAGACATACGTCAAGTGTTCTCAAATCTTTAAAGACTCAATCCGATAAGATAACTTCAAAGGGAAAACTCAATTCATCACAAGAGAGTAGAGGGGGAGAAACATCATAAGATCCAACTATAATAGCAAAGCTCGCGATACATCAAGATCGTTCCGAATCAAGAACACGAGATAGAGAGATCAAACACATAGCTACTGGTGCATACCCTCAGCCCCGAGGGTGAACTACTCTCTCCTCATCATGGAGAGCGCCGATATGATGAAGATGGCCACCGGAGAGGGATTCCCCCCTCCGGCAGGGTGCCGGAATGGGTCTAGATTGGTTTTCGGTGGCTACGGAGGGTTCTGGCGGCGGAACTCCCGATCTAGGTTATGTTCTGGAGGTTTCCGTATATATAAGAGGTTTTGGTGTCGAGAACAAGTCAAGGGGGTCTATGGGCTTTCCACGAGGTAGGAAGGCGCGCCCAGGGGGGTGGGCGCGCCCCCACCCTCATGGGCAGCCCGGGACTCTTCTGGCCCAACTCTTTTACTCCATGTCCTTCTTCTGGTCCAAAAATAAGTTCCATGAAGTTTCAGGTCAATTGGACTTCATTTGGTTTTCCTTTTCTGCGAAACTCAAAAACAAGGAAACACAGAAAGTGGCACTGGGCTCTAGGTTAATAGGTTAGTCTCAAAAATCATATAAAATAGCATATAAATGCATATAAAACATCCAAGGTTGATAATATAATAGCATGGAACAATAAAAAATTATAGATACGTTGGAGACGTATCAGGGCATAATTTTACGGGAACTGAAAAAAGTAGGTGTCAGACAACTTTCCCTGTATTTAACGGTCATCACAAAAAGCAGTTCTATGGGAAGTATTTTAAGGGAGTTATTGGAGTTGCTCTTAGGAGGGCAATGGTGCCACAACCCATTAGAGATATAACTCAAGTTTGACGCTTTGATATCTCACCAGTGTCGGGTATTCTCTCAATGGGAGACGATGTTCATATCGATAGTGAGGCGCCCGTGATGATTCCGTCAATCTTCAAGCTCCACACCTTCAACCCAGTCTTCAATAATCGGTGTGTGAGGCTCTTAGGAGGTGTCATCAGGGTAGCAGTCAACATGGCAGCAAACTTGCGCGAGGTCCGGTGGAACAACCAAAGTCAAGTTCACCCTAAAGAATTTTATGTGCAATTATTTAAGGAGTTATTGAGAGTCACTTACAAGGTGGTTGTCGGCTTGTTCTAAGGTTTTTGGATGTCGAGTAGTAGTTTCCCAGCCTTGGTTGGCGGGGTTGCTGCCTAGGGGGAAGATAGGGCGACCGAACCAGTCGCCTAGTCTTGGCGTACCTTCTGACGCTTTTTCCCACCCTGAGTCCTTGGGCGGATCCTCCCTGACGACGCCTGCGACTGAGGTGCCCACATCCGTGGATAGCTTGTGGAGCTCGTAGCCGCTCAGCTCTACCTCGTCGGTCTCACTTCTAGACTCCTCCACGACTTTATCGGTGTGACCGTCGAGTTCCATCAGTACGGGCTCCGTGTTGCGTTTGACACGTCGGGTCTTGGTGGTGTCCATGGCTCAGAGCTAGCCCAGTCCTTATTGCTGGGAGGGCGTCGGGTTGTAGGGCTGGTGAATGGAGGTCGACTGCCTATGTGCACCATGGTTGTTGCAACGAGAGAAGAATTAAGTCAAGTTTGTAGAAATTGACAAAGACTAAAGCAATAGGAGCGAGTGCTTATCTCAATTTTTCGCACTTGGGCGTTCATGCCAGCATTGGACACGTCGTTAGGGAAGTCTGTCACCTTGCCTTTAGAACATGAGGGACAACATCTCCTACATGGACTTCCCCTTGAAGAAGTTACCTTGGAAGACCCGGGTTGGGTCATTCTTGCCGGTGTACTCCCACATTCTGTGGGCCCAAGCTTGCAGTGGCTAGATTCCTGCACTGACGGCCGCATGCATGGCCTTCTCGAGCGTCATCCCCTGGTCGTGCAGCTCGGCTATCTTGTGTGATATAGTTTGGAGTCACAAACTCCTTTCGATTATTCCTTGGGGTCTAGGAGTGCGCCTACTCGACGGGGTTAGGGTGAATGGTGTGACGATGCTAGCCTGAGGTGGGTCTAGCAGCTCTACATCCGGGATGTAGAATGATATGTCTCCAACGTATCTATAATTTTTATTGTTCCATGCTATTGTATTATCCATCTTGGATGTTTTATATGCATTATTATGCTATTTTATATCTTTTTTTGGGACTACCCTATTAACCTAGTGCCCAGTGCCAGTTGCTATATTTCCCCTTGTTTTTGTCTTTTACATAAAATCAATACCAAACAGAGTCCAAAGGGAACGGAACTTTTTAAGGGTTTTTCTTGGAATAGAAGACACCCAGGAACCTTCAGGAGGAGGTCAGATGGGCCACCAGTTGGCGACAAGCTCGGGAGGGACGCCCCCAGGATTGTGGGCCCCTTGATGCTCATCTAACCCTAATTTGTGTTCTATAAATACCCAAATATTCCCCGTATACCAGAGAGCACACCAAAAATACTTTTCCGCCGCCGCAAGTTTTTGTCCTTGTGAGATCCCATCCGGAGGCCTGTTCCGGTACTCCGTCGGAGGTGGATTTGATCACGGAGGGCTTCTACATCAACCTTGCTGCCCTTCCAATGATGTGTGAGTAGTTTACCACAGACGTACGGGTCCATAGCTAGTAGTTAGATGGCTTCTTCTCTCTCTTTGATCTTCAATACAATGTTCTCCTTGATGTTCTTGGAGATCTATTCGATGTAATCTTCTTTTGCGGTGTGTTTGTTGAGTTCCGATGAACTGTGGGTTTATGATCAGATTATCTATGAATATTATTTGAGTCTTCTCTGAACTCTTTTATGCATGATTAAGATAGCTTTGTATTTCTCTCTGATCTATTGATTTGGTTTGGCCAACTAGATTGACTTTTCTTGCCATGAGAGAGGTGCTTTGTAATGGGTTCAATCTTGCGGTGCTCATTCCCAGTGACAGAAGGGGACATGACACGTATTTGTACTGTTGCCATTAAGGATAAAAGGTGGGGTTTACTCATATTGATTGGATCTATCCCTCTACATCATGTCATCTTGCTTAAGGCGTTAGTCCGTTCTTGTCAACTTAATACACTAGATGCATGTTGGATAGCAGTCGATGTGTGGAGTAATAGTAGTAGATGCATGCAGGAGTCGGTCTACTTGTCACGGATGTGATGCCTATATTCATGATCATTGCCTTGGATATCGTCATAATTATCCGCTTTTCTATCAATTGCTCAACAGTAAATTGTTTACCCACCATATGCGTTCTTTCAAGAGAGAAGCCTCTAGTGAAAACTATGGTCCCCGGGTCTATTTTATAATATTCTTTTATGATCTGAAAACCAAAAACCCAAAAATACCTTGCTGCAATTTATTTTCCTTTATTCTGTTTTCCACTCTTATTTATCTTTTATACCCATCTCTATTTTATAATATTCTTTTATGATCTGAAAACCAAAAACCCAAAAATACCTTGCTGCAATTTATTTTCCTTTATTCTGTTTTCCACTCTTATTTATCTTTTATACCCATCTCTATCAGATCTCATCCTTGCACGTAACTGTGAAGGGATTGAGAACCCCTTTATCGCGTTGGGTGCAAGTATTTGTTTGTTTGTGTAGGTGCAAGCATTGGTGACTTGTGTGTTCCTCCTACTAGATTGATACCTTGGTTCTCAAACTAAGGGAAATAATTATCTCTACATTGCTGTATCACCCTTTCCTCTTAAAGGGAAAAACCAAGGCAAGCTCAAGAAGTAGCAGGAAGAATTTCTGGCACCGTTGCCGGGGAGGATCTACATCAAGCCTACCAAGTACCCATCATAAACTCTCATATCTTGCATTTACATTATTCTCCATTTGCCTCTCATTTTCCTCTCTCCCACTTCTAAAACATTTTCAGAAAAACACAAAAAATTGCCTTTTTATTTGCCTTCTTTGTGTTCGTCTTTTCGTTTGCTTTTTGTTTACTTGTGTGCTAGGTTGATTGCTTTGTCACGATGTCTCAAGAAAATACTAAGTTGTGTGATTTTTCCAACACCAATAATAATGATTTTATTAGTACTCTGATTGCTCCTGCACTAGTACGGAATCTTATGAAATTAATCCGCTTTTATTGAATCTTGTTATGGAAAAACAATTTTCTGGTAGTCCTAATGAAGATGTTGCACCCCATCTAAATACTTTCGTTGAATTCTATGATATGCAAAAGAAAAAATATGTGGATAATGTTATTGTTAAATTGAAGCTATTTCTATTCTCACTACGAGATCGTGCTAAAACTTGATTTTCATCCTTGCTTAAAAATTGTATTGATTCATGGAATAAGTGTAAGGATGCTTTTATTTCTAAGTATTTTCCTCCCACGAAGATCATCTCCCTTAGGAACGATATAATAAATGTTAAGCAACTAGATCATGAACATGTTGCACAATCTTGGGAGAGGATGAAATTAATGATAAAAAATTTCCCTACTCAAGGTTTAAGTTTATGGATGATCATACAAAAAAATTATGCTGGATTGAATTTTGCATCTAGAAATGTTTTAGGTTCCGCCGCGGGCGGTACTTTTATGGAAATCACATTAGGAGAAGCTACTAAACTCCTAGATAATATTATGGCAAATTACTCTCAATGGCATACCAAAAGATCTTTCACTAGTAAAAAAGTGCATGTTATTGAAGAAATTAATACTTTGAGTGGAAAGATGGATGAACCTATGAAATTGATTGCTAGCAAGACTGGTCCTATTGATCCTAATGATATGCCTTTGTCTACTTTGATTAAGAATAATAATGAATCTATGGATGTGAATTTTGTTGGTAGGAACAATTTTGGTAATAACACATATAGAGGAAATCTTAATCCTAGGCCATTTCCTAGTAATTACTCTAATAATTATGGTCATTCCTACAAAAATTCTTATGGAAATTATAATAATATACCTTCTGATCCTGAGACTAATATTAAAGATTTTATTAACTCCCAAAAGATTTTCAATGCTATGGTAGAAGAGAAATTGCTTAGGATTGACGATTTGCCTAGAAACGTTGATAAAAATTCTCATGAGATTGATCCTTTTAAGATTATATCTATGCCACCCAAGCTTGATATTAATGACTATCTGAAAGCTATTCAAATTTCTATTAATGGAAGTAGGTAGAGAACCGCTAGGATGAATGCTAAGAGAGAATGGCTAGAAAAGGTATGTTCTTCTACTCTTTGTGATTATCATGATGAAGATCTTAAAGTGATTGGTGTGACTCCTATTGAATCTTTGTTTGCTAATATAAAACTTGATAAAGAAGGGACTGGAGATGAGTCAACTTTAGCTAGAAGGCGTCCCGATAATTTGGAGGGTGAAGATCTTAATGAAAAAATTGATAAAAGTGGGTTTGGTGAGGTCAAAACTTTAACTAATGATGAGCCCACTATTTTGGATTTCAAGGACTTTAATTATGATAATTGTTCTTTGATTGATTGTATTTCCTTGTTACAATCTATGATTAATTCACCTCATGCTTATAATCAAAATAAAGCTTTTACTAAACATATCATTGATGTTATTATGAAAACGTTTGAAGAAAAACTTGAGTTGGAAGTTTCAATCCCTAGAAAGCTTTAGATGAATGTGAACCTACTATTAAAATTAAGATTAAAGATTATGGTTGCAATGCTTTGTGTGACTTAAGTGCTAATGTTTCCACTATTCCAAAAACTTTATGTGATGTGCTAGGTTTCCACCTACTTGATGATTGTTCTTTAATTTGCACTTAGCGAATTCCACTATTAAGAAATGTCACATCCCAATTTTCAATTTGGATGTTATTCATTAGGTCATCATATGCATCCATATTTTGTGCATTTTTGAATTTATTTTATTTGGACTTTTGATCCTAAAAACCTTAAGCAAGTCAAGGGCCAATTGGGAGAGTTGGAGGTTTTCACAAAAATCCATTTTTAAACATTCAAAATTGGCAAATTGGGTCAAAGTGATTTTATTCAAAATTATTTTTCCAATTATTTCAAATAAATAAAATAATGAGGGAAGATAAAATGACTTCTTCAAAATAGCTAGGAAATATAATTTTGAATAAAATATATTTTATTTGCAATTTTATTCGGTTGCATTTTATTAAATTAGAAGAAAGTTGCATTTAGTCCAGAAAAATGTTCACATTGTCCCAAGTATTAGGAGGGGGTGATGAAAATTGTTTCTGGAATTTTAAGAATTTTATTTTATTTTATTTGAATTTTTTCTTCATGGCGCTATTTTAAAATAAAAACTTCGGACCGACTAGGCCGAAGCCCAGCCGGCCCAGTGCCCCGCCGTCTGAGCTCCCGTAGGAGTCCGGCTCCTGCATGAGCCACGCCACCGCTGAGTCCAGCCGGGACTCCGTCCCGTCACCGCCACCTTGCCCTTCCCGCAAGCAACACCCCCCTCGACCCCTTTAAATACTGCCCGACCCGGCCCCTCTGCTCCACAAGTCGCCGCCACCACTGCTGCGCCGCTGCCGCTGCTTCGCGTCACCACCCCGCCCTGCAGCCGCCGCTGGTGCACGCCGCCACTGCCACTCGCCGCCGCCGCTGAAGACCCGCTGCCCGAACTGGTATAAACCACTGATCCCGATCCAGTTTTTTCGGTTTTCTCTACTTATACTATTATTAATATTATACATTAAACAAGCAAACATTTTCTTCCCTAAACGCACCCCGCTAACGTACACATACCTACATGTCAGGACCCCGATTCCAAGTCATGTCGATCTAGCCGGTAACACCTCATATCATTTTGCGGCCTCACGCACGGTATTCCCACGGGTGTCGCCTTACCGTGGCCCGGGACCGTTTGCGTGTTTTGGCTCACATATATGATAGTGTTGCTATCATCCATATGACAGAGAACCTGGGCCGACATGGCTAGTCGTGAACCCAAAGCGGCACTAACCTATGGGAACAGGCATACATGAATCACATCGAGCATGTCGGTCAGCAGCGTGTATATCCGGGCTGTAGCACTGGGCTAAAAGGACTCCGGGAACCCGGGCTGTAGCAGGCTAGGCAGGACTCCGGATGTTACCGCATGACATTTCCTTGAAGGGACAGACACAGGAACGAAGTGAAACACATGCCGGCCAGTCAAGTGTCCTGAGCAGTAGTGCTGGGCTAACAGGACTCCGGTGAACCGGGCTGTAGCGGACTACTATGGCTCATGGAAGCACAAGACTACATTTCCCCATAAGAGAGGCTGCCAAGGATAAACAACTAGATTGTCGGATCCCACACGTACCAAACATTTCAATCATACACACAATATGCTCGACATGTGTAAATACAACATGGCATCACAACAAGACTCTACGACTCAAACATTTATTCATTAGGCTCCGAGGAGCGAGATATTACAAACATGGGTCTCATGACCCAACAATCATAGCATACAAATCAAGCACATGCGGAAGCTTAACATGTCTGAGTACAGACGTCTACAAATGAAAAAGGCTAAGAAGCCCGACTATCTACCAGATCCTGCCGAGGGCACAAGATCGTAGCTGAGGTATCAAGCTAAACGTCGAAGTCCACACGGAACTACTAGCGAGACTGACGTCTCTCTGCAAAAACATAGAATAGGCAAACGTGAGTACAAATGTACCCAACAAGACTTACATCAGAACTAACTACATATGCACCGGTATCAACAAAGGGGGGGGGGTGGAGTTTAACTGCAGCAAGCCAGCTTTGACTCAGTGGCTAATCTGAACTATGACTGCAAGCAACTCTTTTGAGGTGGCGCACACGAGTCCACATGTTCACCATTCAATACACCACTATGGATCCGCTCTCGTCTCCCTACGAGAAGGCCATCCATAGCACTCACACTTATCTTGCGAGTTTTAGAGTATCCACTTTCACTTGTCTATGAACTGTTATAGGCAACCCAGAAGTCCATTACCGCGGACACGGCTATTCGAATAAATGATGTTAACCCTGCAGGGGTGTACTTCTTCACACACGCTCTCACCACTTACCACCGTTTACACGACATGTACTCGGCAACCTTCAAGTGGAAGCCCAACGAGGGTGTCGGCCACAGCCTACCTAAACACTCAAGTCTCTAGTCCAGGTTTATCGCCTATGAATCAGACTTAGCTCACAGACTTAGCCACAGCCTACATGGCCTCTCACTGCTACCTTTACCAAATCGTGTTCACACACTTAGCTCACAGACAGTAGGACATGTTCATCACTATTCCAATTCATCCCCGATGAATCAGACCTAACTCAACTCTAAGCAGTAGCAGGCATGACAAATAAGCATGAATGAGTAGGCACATCATGGCTCAAACAACCTCCTACTCATTCTAGTGGGTTTCATCTATTTACTATGGCAATGACAGGTCATGCAGAGGAAAGGGGTTCAACTACCGCAACATGTAGCAGTTGAATCATTGTTTCCTAATGCAGTAAAAGAGAGCAGGAGCGAGAGAGTGGGATTGTATCGGAATGAACAAGGGGTTGCTTGCCTGGCACTTCTGAAGATATTATAGCTCTTCATCGTGTCATCAAACTCATCGTCGGAAGTACGTCTATCGAGAGGGGACGAATACCGGCAACAGAGAGGGAGAGCACAATCAATGCAATGCAATATATGATGCATGATCATGACATGGCAATATGCTGTGATTTGGGCTAATGCAACAGAAAGTCATTTTAATTGAAGGGGAATTCAAAACTATATCAATTCCAACTCCAAACCTATTATGAAATTTGCCCTAATCATGTTTCATCCTAAACAGTGAGGTTAACTTGCTCAAACATGCATGAAAATGGTACAGATGGATTCCTTGAATTTTTCTAATAATATTTTTCATATATATTTCATTTTGTGATTACGGTTGATTTTCTATGATTTTTAGAAGTTTATACTAATTTCTGGAATTTTCTGAATAAACCTAAATCCAGAAAGTGCTTTACTGCATCAGCATGACCTCACAGTGATGTCAGCAGGTCAACGGCTCGGTCCAGGTCAAACCTGACATGTGGGTCCACACGTCAGTGACACAGTTAACTAACAAGGTTAACTAAAATTAAACTAAACCTAATCTAGTTTAGTTAAGGCCTGGGCCCACATGTCAAAGGCTAATTAAAACTAACTAAATAAATTAACACTAACCTAGGTTAATTAGCAGGGCTAGCCCCACGCGTCAGTGACCCAGGGTGGTCAAACCCTGGTCAGACGGGGTCAAACCCCCGGTCAAATCGGTCAAACCTGCGGCGACTAACCGCCGGCGAGGTCCGAGACGGCGGCGATGCACGGAATCGCAGCACAGGCCATGGTTCGAGGCACGGATGGCACCGTTGGGACCTGAGCCTCGTCTGCGTCGGCTGGTGGTAGTGGGGTCGCCGGAGACGACCTAGATCGCGGCGGTGTCCGCTTCCGCGGCGGCCGGTTCGGCGAAGGTGGACAGCGTGCTACGGTGCGCGGGAGGACGAGTGGGTAGGTGTTCTGGGTTCCTGGGAACGCGCTGAGGACGAAAACATGCTCTGACGCGACGTTTGCGGGCTCTAGCCACGGCGGCGACATGGCCGGCGGCGAGCAAGCTTTCGGGCGGGGTGGTGGAGCTAGCTAGGGCGCAAATTAGGCAACAGGCATGGGGAAAACGGTGCAGCAGCTCACCGCAGTTCTTCTGGTGCTGCTGGCGAGGCAGGGGAGGCACGGGGTCCGGCGAATCGACGACGGTGATCCACGGGTCCGAGGAGGAAGAAGAGCTCGGAGTCGTCGTCACGGAGCTCCTGCGGCGCCTGGATTGGTGCAGAGGACGCGGGGGTCGAGGCGGAGCTCGTGCATAGCTGGATGGCGTGGGAAGGGCGATGGCAGCGGCGAATGGCGGCGGTGCGTCCATGGAGGCTTCGGCCATGGAGGGGAACGGGCGAGGGGGAGAGCGAAGGGAGGGAGAGATTGATCCATACGGGTCTGGGGGTGGTGTGGCGCGACGGAAGGCTCAGGGCGCCCCGGGAAAGTAGGAGGTGGCCGGGCGCGCGCGTGCGTGCCGCGGGCACACGCCCTCGTGCCTACTGGGCTGGGCTAGCTACAGTGTTGGGCCGCACAGCTGGGCTGCAGGTAAGCCAGGTAAGTTTCTCCTTTCTCTATTTTATTTCCTGTTTTATATTTTCTGCAACTTTGTGGCTTTTCTAAAAATGCTTAGGCACTTTCAAAAATCACCAAACTGCTCATGCCCACTGTTTAGCATATAACCAACATGGAACATTTCAGTTTAGGATTATTTGGACATCTAAAATATTCTATAGCATTTAAATGCCCGAATGCAAATAGAATATGATTTAATTCAATGACCCTATGATGTCCTAGAAATATGTGCACAATTTCTGTCAGAGGTTTAAGACCAAGGCAAAGATGATGAACATTTTAGAAGGGCATTTCAGGTTCATTGAAAAAGATTTTAGTAAATCCTAGCTGGATTAATGGGGTGCTGGGGGTTCTGTCATCCCCATTTCAATTTTCTGAGTAAAGTAGACATGATGCAACACCATATGTTAGCACTAGGCATTACCAGAACTTGGGATGTGACAACTCACCCCCACTAAAACAAGAATCTCGTCCCGAGATTCAAGAAGTGGAGTAAGAAGACGGAGGGGTCACAAAACTATCACAGTCTTCTTGATCCAAGTGTCCTTCTCGAAGATACCGATATATTGCATCACATTGCTCTTGACGTCTTTGTCTTCGAGATCTTCATCCAACATGATGAAGAGGGAAGGAAACTCTACATGAAACGATCTTCTCAAAGATCGAGCAACTCAAGATCAACTCATGCTCGACGACGGTGTATCTACCGCATCATAGCCCACCCCTAGGGTCAGCGCTACTCACGGCCGCCAACACATATCCTATAAACACCAGAAACTAGTTGCAACTCCTGGACAGAGGACAAGGGTGATCAAGAAGCCGAGAGGGTCCATTGGTTTCGGGCCCAATGCGTGGTAGTAACTGTTGTCATGGATCACAAACACAGAACTCAGTTCCTAAGGATGGTTTCAATGAGACAACCCACCATGTACTCCTACATGGCCTCTCACTGCTACCTTTACCAAATCGTGTTCACACACTAGCTCACAACAGTAGGACATGTTCATCACTGTTCAATTCATCCCCGATGAATCAGACCTAACTCAACTCTAAGCAGTAGCAGGCATGACAAATAAGCATGAATGAGTAGGCACATCATGGCTCAAACAACTCCTACTCATTCTAGTGGGTTTCATCTATTTACTATGGCAATGACAGGTCATGCAGAGGAAAGGGGTTCAACTACCGCAACATGTAGCAGTTGAATCATTGTTGTCCTAATGCAGTAAAAGAGAGCAGGAGCGAGAGAGTGGGATTGTATCGGAATGAACAAGGGTGTTTTGCTTGCCTGGCACTTCTGAAGATATTATAGCTCTTCATCGGTGTCATCGAACTCATCGTCGGAAGTACGTCTATCGAGAGGGGACGAATACCGGCAACAGAGAGGGAGAGCACAATCAATGCAATGCAATAATATGATGCATGATCATGACATGGCAATATGCTGTGATTTGGGCTAATGCAATAGAAAGTCATTTTAATTGAAGGGGAATTCAAAACTATATCAATTCCAACTCCAAACCTATTATGAAATTTGCCCTAATCATGTTTCATCCTAAACAGTGAGGTTAACTTGCTCAAACATGCATGAAAATGGTACAGATGGATTCCTTGAATTTTTCTGATAATTTTTCATATATAATTTATTTCATTTGGAGTTACGGTTGATTTTCTATGATTTTTAGAAGTTTATACTAATTTCTGGAATTTCCTGAATAAACTTAAATCCAGAAAGTGCTTTACTGCGTCAGCATGACCTCACAGTGATGTCAGCAGGTCAACGGCTCGGTCCAGGTCAAACCTGACGTGTGGGGTCCACACGTCAGTGACACAGTTAACTAACAAGGTTAACTAAAATTAAACTAAACCTAATCTAGTTTAGTTAAGGCCTGGGCCCACATGTCAGAGGCTAATTAAACTAACTAAATAAATTAACACTAACCTAGGTTAATTAGCAGGGCTAGCCCCACGCGTCAGTGACCCAGGGTGGTCAAACCCTGGTCAGACGGGGTCAAAACCCCGGTCAAATCGGTCAAACCTGCCGGCGACTAAACGCCGGCGAGGTCCGAGACGGCGGCGATGCACGGAATCGCAGCACAGGCCACGGTTCGAGGCGCGGATGGCACCGTTGGGACCCTGAGCCTCGTCCGCGTCGGCTGGTGCTAGTGGGGTCGCCGGAGACGACCTAGATCGACGGTGGTGTCCTCTTCTGCGGCGGCCGGAGTTCGGCAAAGGTGGACAATGTGCTACGGTGCACGGGAGGATGAGTGGGTAGGTGTACTGGGTTCCTGGGAACGCGCTGAGGACGAAAACATGCTCTGACGCGACGTTTGCGGGCTCTAGCCACGGCGGCGACATGGCCGGCGGCGAGCAAGCTTTCGGGCGGGGTGGTGGAGCTAGCTAGGGTGCAAATTAGGCAACGGGGCTTGGGGGAAACGGTGTAGCAGCTCACCGCAGTTCTTCTGGTGCTGCTGGCGAGGCAGGGGAGGCATGGGGTCCGGCGAATCGACGGCGGTGATCCATGGGTCCGAGGAGGAAGAAGAGCTCGGAGTTGTCGTCACGGAGCTCCTGGCGGCGCCTGGATTGGTGTAGAGGACGCGGGGGTCGAGGAGGAGCTCGTGGCATAGCTGGATGGCGTGGGAAGGGCGATGGCAGCGGCGAATGGCGGCGGTGCGTCCATGGAGGCTTCGGCCATGGCGGGGAACGGGCGAGGGGGAGAGCGAGGGAGGGAGAGATTGATCCATACGGGTCTGGGGGGTGGCGTGGCGTGACGGAAGGCTCAGGGCGCCCCGGGAAAGAAGGAGGTGGCCGGGCGCGCGCGTGCGTGCCGCGGGCACACGCCCTCGTGCCTACTAGCACGAGGTTGAAGACAGGGGAGGAGTTGGGCTGGGCTAGCTACAGTGTTGGGCCGCACAGCTGGGCTGCAGGTAAGCCAGGTAAGTTTCTCCTTTCTCTATTTCATTTCCTGTTTTATATTTTTCTGCAACTTTGTGGCTTTTCTAAAAATGCTTAGGCACTTTCAAAAATCACCGAACTGCTCATGCCCACTGTTTAGCATATAACCAACATGGAACATTTCAGTTTAGGATTATTTGGACATCTAAAATATTCTATAGCATTTAAATGCCCGAATGCAAATAGAGTATGATTTAATTCAGTGACCCTATGATGTCCTAGAAATATGTGCACCATTTCTGTCAGAGGTTTAAGACCAAGGAAAAGATGATGAACATTTTAGAAGGGCATTTCAGGTTCATTGAATAAGATTTTAGTAAATCCTAGCTGGATTAATGGGGTGCTGGGGGTTCTGTCATCCCCATTTCAATTTTCTGAGTAAAGTAGACATGATGCAACACCATATGTTAGCACTAGGCATTACCAGAACTTGGGATGTGACACTACACAGGATAGTTAGAGCCTCATGATTATGCCTATCCATTTAGATCTAGCTGTCCAAATAACAACTCACTGTCATCAAAAGTATGGTTAGAAATTTGCGAGGGCGGACGAAACTCTGCCATCCGCACCCGCACCCGCATTTGTTAGGCGACAGAAAAAAGGCACAATATATATGGGAAACAACCCGTCCGCTCCACATGAGCGAGCTATTGGGCGGTGGCGGCCGGCTTCGTCGCATGGTGGGTCGCCTGGGATGCGTCGATGCGACGGTCACAGGCAGCAGCGGGTCACCCAGGATGCACCGGTCGCGGGCAGTGGCGGGTCCCAACCGATGGTTGTGGGGCAAGCCGGGGCAGCGGCACATCTTCGGTAGATGAGGAGAGGGCAGGAGAAGGAGAGGCCTGCCGGCGGCCGAGGAGATGCTTGCCGATGAGCGGGCTCCGGCGGCCACCTAGCGCTCAGAGTTGGATCAGGGCGCTATGGTTTCCCCGCCGCCGACTCACATGCCACAACAGTCAGGGGGTGAAGCGAAGATAGCAGTCTGACGGTGATGGTGGTAGCAGGTTCAAGATCTGGCGCCCTCTTCTCCTCTACGCCCACAAAAAACAGCTAGCTGGATGGATTTTTTCTTGGAGGAGCACATGCACATATGGAAACTGCAGCCGTCGGCTTGCTTGATCCAATAGGCATGCGAACACAATCGATTTGATGACCAAGTGTGTGTTGTCCATGGAAGCGGGCTCCCCTACCCAGGCCCTCCTCTGCAAGGCTAGTTGGGTATGTTTGATTTCTTTAGTACATGCAATGACAACCACCATTATTCATGATATATTCTGAAGATAGAATATTAGTAGTGCAACATCTTTGTTGGTTTAATAAAATACTTCAGCCAGCTTCAATTTTTAGCCTGCTCGGTCATTTTGGATTGTTTAGTTTCTATTTTGGGTGCATGTCTTCAATAGAACAATAAAGTGATTTCAGGTTCTAAAATAAACACTAAAGGCTACTTCCTCATGGCGACTACATGTGTAGAAAGATGATCCCAATGGAGGAGATCCCGACTATCCATGTGAAGCTGGGGTGGAAGAAGGGCACGAAGTTTTTCTGGTATAGTTATGTGTTTCAAAAAGTTATTTGGGGTGTAATTTTTATATTATCACTAAGTCTATGAAGTTATATTTCCAAATATTTCACTTTTGGCATAAGATGAGGCACCATTTATTTTAAAATATTTTCTGAAGTAAAATTTGTGAATAAACTGCATGATGTTTCAAGTGTGTGAATTGCACTTTTGCTAAAAAAATAAGATAACAAGGTGCAGGATATGAATGGTTGTGGCTTATGGGGTCAGTCGGGGAGGCGACAACGGCGGGGAGCAGCAACACATCGGCAAACTACAATGCATGTGTAGCGCGCAGTGGCAGCGGCTGCCTGGCCACAATGGACGAGCAACAACGCGAAGCAGGTGCAGGTGGGGCCGTGGGGGTAAGAGTAAGTATCACTTGTCATGTTTAACTCATGGCCAACAAAGAGTATCACTTGACACTCCCTATCGGAAGAATACTGTTGTGACGATTATATATGTATGTGTCCACTCAGTTGGTCATTTAGTATTAATTTCTTATCACTTCCCTTTTCTTGCAGTCAAGTTTTGAAACTGGGCTATGATGAGAAGCTCATCCATATATGGGAATTCTACCTTGTATACTCTGCCACTGGTTTCAAGTCATGAGCAGTTAGAGATTACCAGGCCCGGATGTATATACGTGTGCTCTCTGTATAGGTTTACCTACATTATTCCTAGACAAATGGAAGTCATATATACCCTCTGTTCTTCAAATATCATCTTACTAGAAATTGTTTGGTGCTATCCAATGCAGACTAAAATTTGAGTTGATGTTGATTTATGCAATTATGTTAATCTCAGCCATATGATTAAGAGATATTTGTAGATAACATGTATTTGAGTAAAAAGTAGATTAAGAGAGATCTGTAGATAACATGTCTTTGAGTAAAAAGTAGTAAATTAGAAACTTTGGTGAACCGAAGAAAGCAAGCTTTCATCGTCGACATTGTAAATAACCCGGGATAGAGACTTGACGGCCACATAATTATTTTACACTGACCTACCAAACCATGAAACAATATTGCTGAGCTTCAACATTTTGTTAAAACATCACACAGAAAATTATATACAACCGACCAGATTGTTAAATCCTGATGTGTTTTAGGCTGAACTCAAGAAATGTGAATAAGCAAGAAAGCTTCTGAAGAGATCAGTGCATAATCTCTTACGCAACTACTACTGCAATTGAGTCCTTTCCAAGAACTGGTAAGATCTTTCTACAGATCTTTGCGACGTATCTCTTTTAAACTTACCGGGATTTTATGTAGTTGCTTTTCCTCTTACAAGGTGCATCTATATATATATATTCAGCACATTTTATAGAACCGATAACTTTGAATCTTTCAGTCTTTCATCAGATCATGCTTACTGTTGGCTTTGCACTTGAATAACTAAAAGTGACAGGACAGTATGCATTTTCATCATTTTAGCCATTAAACTTACTTATGTATCTTTGGTATATTCATCTTAGTTAGGAAGGTCTTTGAGTGGATTTGGTCATCCTAAATTTTGTGTGGATTCTTTTTATATTCCCTCTCTCCATTTCTTTACCATGAATCTAACGCCTTATTGATCTGTTTTTAGCTTCTAGATGTTCTGCAATTATATACACAATAGATATTGTTTGTCTGAATTGTAGTTTCACTCGATGAGAAGCTGAGATAAACTGAGAATGGGGCAAAAAAATTGACTCTTCCTACTCGCAGGCGGTGCCCGTTATGACTCCCATGGGTGGTTTTACCACAACCATCAAACCTTCAAATTCTGAAGATAACAAGCAGCCCAAATCCAAGAAGAAAACTAATTTAGTTATGCCAAGACTGCTGTTTTTTTGTGTACCTTTGTTCCAACTTTGCATTGACACCATGTATGCTTGGACAATGTTTATATGTTCCTTTGATTTTCACCCAAGACAGTAAAAACTCTGAAATCTTCATAGGATATTTGATTCCATTTTTACTATACAATAGACTCAATAGGCTATGCCCTTACATTCTCTGTGGAGAAGTTCAGCCAGTTGATTTGTGACATTTTCTTCTGATTTCTTGGTGGCATGATTGGCATCGTGAAAAGATAATTTATGGGTTTGTAGGTATTCTTTTGTTTATAGAGAAAGGGTCATCCTATAGTATGAATTCAAAATTGTATACTCGCATGAATTTGACATGGTTTGATTGCAACGTGCGTTGCACGTGCACGCTTACTAGTCTTACTAAAACCCGGTTTATTATTTAGTTTACTTTACTTAGCGTACGTTCGTCCGTTAGTCTTCAGTAGCGAACGGTTTTCGTTCATTAGGTCTCTGTAGCAAACGTTCGTTCGTTAGATTTTTCTTTTTCTATTTATTTTTGGTCAGGGACCTATTCGTAATTATTTTCTTCACAGACTAGTCCTTGATCTTTAAACGATCACAACTTTTTGCTCGTTTATCCAAATCCAATGAAACCAACGCCAAATTCTTCGTTATGTTCTCCTATGTTCAGGTAATCAACTTAAACATGTTTTTGAATGTTTGAAATTTGGTTTCAAACAGATTTGAATTGGAACTTCTTTTGACCGTAACTTGAGTTTCGTATTTTCAATTTGATTGATTCTTTTTGCAAATCGAAGCTCTTCACTTGAACTTTCTGTTTAGATCTTTTTATTTGGTTTACCTTTGCCTATTATGCTTGAGTGCTTATGTATACTATTATTTGTCTATGATAGATTTTCCGGAGTGCGAAGCTTGCTACTACGAATCTCTAGGGTTTTCCGATCGTTAGCAAGGCAAGTTACACTTTGATCATATCTCTTATTACCCAGTTTTTATGCATTAGTTTCAACCCTCAAACATTGCATGAGTAGGATTGGGAACATGTGGTTCTTGCTATGTAGTTCATGAGGTAGGAACCTAATACCTTTTATCACCCCGGGAATATACGTTATCCTCATATTGCTTAGCCGTGCTCATAGACGGGGATTGGTATGTGAGATTCATGAAAGTTGCGAGAGTTATAATAATTAAGGGTAACTTAAGGTGGATACTTTAATACACATCTGGGTGGAGTGGTTGCGGGAACCTGGAGAATCCAGTGTTGTCCTAGGATATCCCGGAGTACCCGTGTGATCATCCTATGGAATGCCACCCAGGCTCAAAGGGATCATAAGATTATTCATGCTAGAAACTTCCGTGTGAAGCCACAAGCCATTATGGGCTCTGGCATAGTTGAGTAAGTTGTGTGACCTCTTTCAGTGGTAGGCTAGCAGATGTAGGGAAAAGTAGGTGGTACTGTCTACCCAGAGTAAAGACTTAATGCTTCAGAAAGACTATGTCTCGATCTTCCGTTCATGGATGTGGTCGAGTCTTGTGGGGAAAACTGCGTGTCGGGTGGTAGGTGCGACATATGCCAATGGATGGCTTATCATTGTGGGAGCCAGTAAGACGTCGCCGGTGCCTGGAAACGGGATAAGGCGAAGACATGCACGCCGGCGGATCTTACCCAGCTTCGGGGCTCTCCGTGGAGATAACACCCCTACTGCTGCTCTGTGGGGTCTCCGCATGATCACTAGATGGACAAGTAGCTACACAACGCTCCTTGAGCTGTTCGGTGGGAGGAGGAAGAAGGGCACGGCTAGCTTGCTTCTCCTTGTGTGGTGTCTAGGACTAGCAGGGGGTCGAACCCTTTGCATGGGTGCCCCGGGGGGTTTATATAGGCCTACCCCCCGAGGGTACAATGGTAATCCGACTGGGCGCGGGGCCCAGCCGTCTGTGACTGCGCTCGCCGGCTTCTGCGCCGGCTGCTGGGGCCCGCCGACTCGTGGGTCCTGCCGGCGGTCAACTCCTTGGCAACAGGCAGGCCCCACTGCCAAGGGTCTCGTCGGTGGTTGGTAACTGTTGCCTCAACCTGATGACGAGGGCTTCGTTGAGGTAAGCGCAGCTACAGTGCCGCCGTCCGGCGGGCGATCGCTGTAGCCTTACCGCGTCTTGTCTCCTTAATGGGGCATCTCCTTCGAGGGGGGAAGCGAGCCGGCTGCAGGGAGCCGGCCCCGTCTCAGGCCAACTGGGGGAGGCCTGGCCACCTTCGGGCGTCTCTCTGCCCGCAGGGGCCCACCGCCCGCAGGCCGTACTGGTAGCCCGTCGTGGATGACATCAGGGTCAACATGGCAACAGTGCCGCGCCGGACGGGTCATGGCCACTCCATACGGCGCACTGTGCCAGGCGTGCTCCGGGATTCGGGGGTGGTAGGCTTTACTGTAGCCATGCCCCGTCCCATCGCCGCTAGGTGGATGCAAACTTTGAGGGTACGGTCTCGACCGCTTTGTGGGAGCCGGCTTCTTGGAGTCGGCCTTCTCGCGGCCGGCTTGTCGAAGTCGGCCCTCCCATGGCTTTCTTCATGAGGGCTAAAGTCGGGCCGCCTTCCGAAAGCCGGCCTGGGTGGCAGCCAGCAAGGGGAAGGCGGCCCCATGTCTTGGATTCTTGAGAGCCGGACGGGCTCGTAATTCTTTTAGAAGGGCCAGGGGAAGCCGGCTAGGCTACCCATGGCTATTTACTCCAACAGTAGTCCCCGAAGCTGAGCGAGCTTCGAGGCTGATAAGGGGACGAGAAGCTCGGCCAGCTTCCTATCCTGCGGGGCCGGCTTTGCTTGTGCGCGCTGACTTCAGAGAGCTCCGGTTCTCGTAGGCGGGAACGCGGGCCACGTGGTGAGGAAATCCTGCTAACGCACGCGCGCGACGGGACGTCGCCGCAGGCGCGGGCCCGCCACTCGCAGGCATCGGTCCGAGCGCGGATCTTCCGTGGCCCACATGGACCGCTCGCCTTCCCGTGGCGGTTTTATTTCGCCGTTAGGGCGTAATAAACGCGGGACGTGGCGGAGAGGGCACGATCGATCCCCATTTTTCCCCACGCCGCGCCTCCTCGGCTCCGCCACGCGAGCCTATAAGTAGGGGGAGGAGGGGGAGCGACAGAGGTTCGCACGCTCTCTCTCGCTCCGCCCCTTCTCGTACTCGTTTCTTCCTCTCGCTGCCGCCGCAGCTTCCCGTCTCAGCGCCGCCGCGCCTCCACATCGTCTTTCTCCCATGGCGCTGTCGAGCTCATGGGATGGCTCCAACGTCTATGAGGACCATGTTGAGTTCCTCCGATAGACTCGGCGCCTGCCCGACGCCAACCTCGTGCGGGTCCGCCTGGCGCTGGAGACAGAGATTTCGCCGGCACCGGAGGAGGGCGAGCGGGTCGTCTTCCGCTCGCACTTCCTGCGCGGCTTCGGCCTTCCGGCGAGCGGATTTCTGCGCTCCTTCCTCGAGTTCTACAACCTTCAGCCGCATCACCTCACGCCCAATGCGGTGATGCTACTGTCGGCCTTCGTCTCCCTCTGCGAAGGTTTCTTGGGGCTGCTCCCCACGCTGGAGCTCTGGGGGAGTTCTTCCAGAGCAAACTCGGCACCGTCGTCGCAGGCGCGCCCGCCCCGTGCGGGGCCTTCATCGCCATGAGGAGGGCGGGCAAGAACAACCCGTTCCCGCCCATTCCCCTGATCCAGTCGGTGAAGATCTAGCAGAAGTCATACTTCTACATGAAGAACATCGCCGAGCAAGGAGACCACATCAACCTGCCGGCTTACGTAGCCGGCCCGCCGGCTGTGAGGCAGCCCTCATGGAGTTTCCGGTCCCGGTCACTGTCTCAGGCCGGGAACGCTGCCGTCTCCCGGCTTCGGGTGATGATCCATTCGGAAGGCCTGAGCGGGGCCGACTTGGTGGCCGCCTTCGTGGAGCGTCGGATATCTCCTCTCCAAAGCCGGCCCCACATGATGTGCCAGATGAGCGGCCGCTTCGACCCAAGCCGGCTGAGCACCAGGGAGATGCCTCATGCGGAGGTATCGTATATGGTAAATTACATCTCCAATTGCAAGCTCGCCGAAGACTGGCGATACGGCAAGGCGCCGTATTCTCGCGCCAACCCTCCGCCCGTGGTAAGCCTTCCTCTCTTTCTTCTTTTCGTTGGTAGCCGGCTTTATGATGGCCGGCTTCTGATCAGTCGGTTCTTCCTAGCAGAACCCCCTTCTCCCGCCGACGACTGGAGCAGCGGGGATAGGACGCCAGTATGCCCCCTACCGCACGGCGGACGACGTCGACGACCCGGATTTGGGGGCGGCCGCCATGGAAGACGCCGTCATGGGGGACGACGCCGAGCCCGGGGGCTCAAGGCTTACCGCCAGCTTCGAGGACTGGCCGGATGATGCTGAAGCCGAAGTCCCCCCGCGTCGCCAGCCGGTGGCCGACCATCAGGGCGCGGGCTCGTCCATCGTGCCGGCCGCTTCAGGCCTCTTCGGTAGTCGGCCGAAGAAGTCCAAAGCCTCCACCGCGGCGACCAAGCGAGATGAGGCGGCTGCGAAAGAGGCCCGCTTCCACAAGGCGGTGAAGCAGCCTCAGGCGGTCTCAGCGTAAGTCATCAATTGCCCTGTCGCATGCTTTTCATCGTTCTCTCTTGTTCGAAAATTCTTCTTGACCCTATCCCGCTTGCTGGACAGGGCGCCGCTTTCCCTTGAGCGGGGTCTGGGCGGCTCCGTAGTGGGGCCGGCTGGAGGGTCTTCGAGCTCCCGCCGCGTGGACCCCCGCGCCGACCTCAGGGAGGCCATGGAGCGGAACGCCCGTGAGGCGCAGGAGGAGCGTGAGGCGGCGGAAAGAGTGGCCGCCTAGGTGGCGAAGGAGCAGGCCGACACGGTAGCCAAGGCCCAGGCGGAGGCAGCGACTGCGGAGACGGAGGTGGAGGGCTCGCGCAACCAGCCTCCGCTGCTCGCCATTCACCTCTGAGCCGTGGCCCCTGACACCCCATTGCCCTTGGCGGAGGAAATCGTCCAAGACCCGCCACTGATGGAGAGGGGGGAGGACCCCGTGGCCTTCGCGAGGAGAGCGCCGCCAGCAGCGCCAACCAGAGCGGGCCAAGGCGGCCAATCGTCAGTGGCGCCAGAGGAGCCGGCCGGGGGTGAGCCGGAGGACAGAGCCGGCCTCGAGGTGCAGCCGGTGACGCGCCAGAGCGCGGAAGGGGAGGTGCCGCTCCACCGGAGTCGTGCCGAGTCATGGGCGCCGGTCAGTCGGCGGAGGCTCTGGAGACGGCCAGCACCGCCACGTCCGAGTGGACTCCCAGCGGGGGGACTGGCGAGCTGAATGTGGCGGCTCAAGAGGTCCGGAGCCGGCTTCAAGCTCAGGCCGCCCTGCTGCGGCAGTACACTCAGGAGTTCCTGTCGACGCGGGCCGCCATCCGGGTGAGTCTTCCCTTCTTGGCCGCTTTGATCTCTTGATTTCTTCCGTGGGTGCGCGTCAGCGCACCCACTGGGTGTAGTCCCCGAGATTCGGGCCGACTGCTGCGCAGTCGGGTCGGATCTTTCTTGACAGCTACCTTATTTTTGCTTCTTGTCTGAACTCCCAGGAATATCATAACTCCCGTGCTGCCGCCTTCAACTCCCAGGCTCGAGAGTTGGGTCGGAGGACCGACGACCTGGCCGACAGCCGAAGTAAGTACTTGATCTTGTCTGTCTCCTGTGGGGGCGCGTCAGCACACCCACTGGGTGTAGTCCCCGAGATTCGGGCCGACTGCTGAGCAGTCGGGTCGGATCTTTCTTGACGACTTTTTCCTTATTGGTTTTTCTTTTTCTTTGTCTTGAGGGGCCAACACCGACTTGAGGAAGGAGCTCGGCGAAGCGCAGGCCGCCCTTCATACCAAGGATGCCGAGTACGCTGCCTTGGTCCAGGAGCGTGATCGCCTGGCCAAGAAGCTGGCCGACCAAGAGAAGAGCCACAAGGCGGCCCTGCAAAAAGCGCAGGATAGCGAGGCCGCCCAGAAGGCAGAGTTTGAGACCGAGGCGGCGAGCTGGGCTGAGACCTGGTGAGCACTGGATGAAGGCTTCGGCCGTATCGAGGACTTGATCGACGGTAAGCCGCCTTCCTCGCTCCTCTCCTGCCCCTTGCCGCCTGGGTTTTTGGCTTAACTTTAGCTGCTGCTTATTTGTTTTTGTGCAGACTACTTCCCCGGCTACTCCGCCTTCGCCGCCCAAAGCATCGAAGCCCATCGCGAGGCGCGCCGTCAGGCGGGGGCCAACATCGCGCCGGATGCAAACCGGACGCTTGAGGAGCAGCTCTTGGCTGTCCAGGCGCGGTTGCAGCCGGCTCATCGGATGCTTCGCCGGCTCCAACGTGCCGGGGCACAAGTGTTGGCCGCCCTCTGGCCTGGCGATCCCCCGCACCCCAAGCCGGACTGCCGACTGGCTGGAGGTCGCAGTCAGTCGCTTTGAGGCTTGGAAGGCGTCGGCGGCCCGCCTCGGAGCCGGGCGGGCGTTGGAGTTCGTTCGGGCTTGGTACCCAGGGCTGAGCCTGGATGAGCTGCGCACTTGGTGGATGGAGGCCGACGCGGAGCTGGAGGAGGTGAGGCCGGCTATCGCCCAGCGGGCTTCGACGATCGCCGAGTGCACCGACATCAGCGTTTTTGCACCCGAAATCGATGATGAAGGTGTTGCCCAGCCGGAGGAGTGGTTCGGGCTGAACCCGGCGGTGGGCGAGGACTCGGCAGAGGAGATCGCCTCCAGCGACGAGGGCGAGGATGATGAAGAGGAGGACGGCGAAGACGTCGAGCCGGCTGGTGGAACAACCGGCCGACCTCAGGCCGACCGTGCCTCCAGCAACGAGGCATGTGGAAGCGCGCCCTCTGCGGGAGGCGGTGACCAAACAGAGGTTCGCCAGCCGGCCACTCCTTCAGCCGGCACAACCATCTCCGCCAACCAGCCGGGCTCGTCGGTCGCTCCGCCGGCTTGACCTGCCGTCCTTATTTTTCCTGCTTGTGTCTTTTGAACAATCTTCATTAAGTTTTCGCAGTTCCACCCACTGGGGGTGTATCCAAACTATGTTGAATGATGGCCTCTCGGAGGTCTTTTATGTAAATATTATTATGTGTATGTTTGGTTTCCATTCGCGTATGCTTTTTATCCTTAGGCCTTTTCCTTTGCCGCCTTCCCTCTTTGGGGAGGCAAGTACTCGAGCTTTCTTGGATTGAAGTGAAGTGAATGGAAACCGGCCGGCCGGCTACTCTGGTAGCCAGTCGGCGGTGGGAGAAAAACCGGCTTTTGTTATATTAGTCCGTTAGTCCCTAGCCATTTTTCATGTGGGCGCCCGTTCCTGCCTTTAACTCTTGCCAGCCGGACAGCCGGTTCTTCGAATTGCGACTTTTGGCAAGAGAAGGCTTGGGAGCCGGCACACTACTTGTCTGACTGCGGGTAGGAGTCCAGTCGGCCAGTCCCCGAGCCGACTAGTCGAACCCGGTGCCGGACAGAACAAGTAAATGAAATGACAAGATCATAAGCATGATACTTTTCATTCATAGATAAGAGATGGCAGTCCACGAGCCCTCCTCGGGGGGCCTTTTGTCTCGTACGTAATACAAAAGTTAGCGTGATACATACTGCATTTCAACTATAAAATCTTCGAAGGAGGTTGCCGTTCCATGGTTGTTCCGACTCCTTGCCGGAGTCGTCTCTCTTGCGTGCCTTCGGCTTCTGTGCGTCGATCAGGTAGTAGGAGTCGTTGCCTAGAGCTCTGCTGATGACGAAGGGGCCTTCCCAAGGGGCCGAGAGCTTATGCTGGCCGGCTGTTCACTGGATCAGCCGGAGCACAAGATCGCCCTCTTGGAAAGATCTTGGCCTGATCTTCCGGCTGTGGTAGCGGCGCAAACCCTGCTGGTAGATGGCAGACCGGCTGAGGACTAACAACCGACTTTCTTCCAGCAGGTCGACGCCGTCTTCTCGTGCTTCCTTGGCCTCCGCTTCCGTACATGGTTACTCGAGGCGAGTCGAACTCGATGTCAGTTGGGATGACCGCCTTCGGCACCATACACAAGGAAGAAAGGGGTGAAGCGGTTGACTTGTTTGTGTAGTGCGCAGACTCCAGAGGACAGCCGGCAGCTCATCGAGCCAACAGCCGGCTGAGCGCTCAGAGGTACGACCAGTCGGGGCTTGATGCCGAGAGGATGAGGCCGTTGGCTCGCTCGACCTGGCCATTTGACTGCGGGTGGGCGACGGATGCTAAGTCCAGCCGGATACCTTGGGCTGCGCAGAAACGTGCCAAGGCTCCTTTGGCAAAATTCGTGCCATTGTCGGTGATGATGCTGTGTGGCACGCCGTACCGAGTTGTTATGTCTGCGATGAACGTCACAGCAGTCGGCCCATTCAGCTTCTTGATCGGCTTTGCCTCAATCCACTTGGTGAATTTGTCCACGGCGACGAGCAAATGCGTCATGCCGCCGCGCGCCGTCTTGAATGGGCCCACCATGTCCAGTCCCCAAACGGCGAAGGGCCAAGTGAGGGGAATGGTCTTGAGTGCCGAAGCCGGCATGTGTTGCTTGGAGCTGAAGAGTTGGCACCCCTTGCAATGTTTAACTAATTCTTTGGCGTCATCCAAAGCAGTCGGCCAGAAGAAACCATGGCGGAAGGCCTTGGCGACAAGTGATCTTGAGGCCGCATGGTGGCCGCATTCTCCTTGGTGAATGTCTCTGAGGATTGCAATGCCCTTCTCTTGCTCGACGCACCGTTGGAGGACTCTAGTGACACTGCGTTTGACGAGTTCTCTGTTGACGATTGTGTATGCTCCATCTCGACGTTGGACTTGTATTGCCTCTGTTTCGTCAGCCGGCAGATCTTGGTTTACTAGGAAGTTGAGGATGGGGACTGAGCCCATGACGGAGCCGCGACTTCTCCTGCTGCCAATGTGGCTACTGCCACCAGGGTGGGCGGGCTGGGTGGTGAAATGCTGGAGTCGGCCGTTGGCTGTTGTGTTGGTGCAGTCCCTGGGCCGGCTACTGCAGTCCCCGAGCCGGCTACTGCAGTCCCCGAGCCGGTTGCCGAAGTCCCCAGGCCGACTACTGAAGTCCCGGGGTCGCCCGCTTGGTTCTTTGAGCCGGACCCGGCCGCATCGGGGTCAGGCGGCACGAAGATGGAGTCGGACTCTGGAGACGGCTTGATAGATGGCTTGAGGAGGCGTTGTAGAGCGACGCTGGTTGGTATTGCTTGCCGAGTAGAGCCTATTCGAGCCAGGGCATCGACTGGCTCGTTGTCGGCTCGCGGTACGTGGAGGAACTCGCATCCTTCAAAGTATCCGCTGAGTTGTTGGACCAGGAAGCGGTAGCTTGCCATATTTGCGTCCTTGGCGTCCCAGTCGCCGGATGATTGCTGAACCACCTGGTCCGAGTCGCCATAACATAGGATCCGGCGAATGCCGAGCTCTTTGGCAAGCCGGAGCCCGTGTATGAGCGCCTCGTACTCGGCCACGTTGTTGGAGGCGGCAAAGAGAATCTGTAGCATGTATCTGAGCTTGTCGCCTTTAGGAGAGGTAAGCACAACGCCGGCTCCCAAGCCGGTGCGCATCTTGGACCCATCAAAGTGCATGCGCCAATGGGTGGAGTCGGGAGCCGGCGGTAGGTACTGGGTCTCGGCCCAGTCGACGAGCAAGTCGGCCAGTGCTTGGGACTTGATGGCGGTGCGGGGCTAGTAGAAGATTGTGTAAGGGGCCAGCTCGATGGCCCATTTCGCCACCCGGCCAGATGCGTCGCGGCTGCCTATGATCTCGGCCAGCGGGGCGGTGCATACGACCATGACGGGATGCTCTTGAAAGTAGGGCTTCAGCTTCTTGGCAGTGAAGTACATGCCGTAACACATCTTCTGGTAGTGCGGGTAGTTCTGCTTTGAGGTGGACAGCACCTCGCTCAAATAATACACTGGCCTCTGAACCAGCTGGGCTCGGCCTTTTTCTGGGCGTTGGACTATGATGACGGTGCTAACCACCCGGCTGGTTGCGGCGATGTAGAGGAGCATGGGCTCTTTCTCAATCGGCGCCGCCAGGACGGGCGGCGTGGCCAGCATCTTCTTCAGCTCGTGAAAAGCTTGGTCGGCCTGGTCGTTCCACTCGAAGTGAGTGCTCTTCTTCATGAGGCGGTAGAGGGGGAGAGCTTTCTCTCCGAGCCGGCTGATGAAGCGGTTCAAGGAGGCCAAGCATCCGGTGAACTTTTGGATGTCTCGAAGCTTGGTGGGGATCGCCATTCTCTCGATGGCCTTGATCTTCACCGGGTTGCATTCGATGCCGCGTTCGGAGACCAGGAAGCCTAGGAGCTGGCCGGCTGGCACTCCGAACACGCATTTCTCAGGGTTGAGCTTGATTTGGAACTGGTGTAGGTTCTCAAACGTTTCCTTGAGGTCTCCCAGCAAGGTGCCGCGCTTCTCCGTCTTCACCACAATGTCGTCCACGTAAACGTGAGCGTTTCTGCCGAGTTGCTTGAGGAGGCACTTCTGCATGCAACACTGAAAAGTAGCACCGGCATTTTTCAAGCCGAATGTCATAGTCAGGTAGCAGAAGGCTCCAAATGGCGTGATGAAGGCGGTCTTCAGGCGGTCGTCCGGATCCAGCTTTATCTGGTGATATCCTGAGTAAGCATCCAAGAAACTCAACAGCTCGCATCCGGCCGTGGAGTCTATCACTTGGTCAATCCTTGGCAGGGCAATGGGATCTTTGGGGCAGGCCTTGTTGAGGCTTGTGTAGTCTATACACATGCGCCACTTGTTCTTCTTTAGCACGAGGACCGGGTTGGCGAGCCACTCTGGAAAGAAAACCTCCATAATGAAGCCGGCTGCCAGAAGCCGGGCTATCTCCTCCCCTACAATCCTGCGTTTCTCCTCCGATAGTCGGCGAAGGGGTTGTTTGACTGGCTTTGCGTCTTCTCGGACGTGTAGTTTGTGCTCGGCGAATTTCCTCGGAACACCCTGCATGTCCTTGGGGGACCATGCAAAGATGTCCCGATTCTCATGGAGGAAATCGGCGAGCTTGCCTTCCTATTTGCTGTTCAGGTTTGCCCCAATGACGGCAAACCTCTCTGGGTGCTCGGGGTCAAGAGGTATCTTCTTCGTCTCCTTGGCCGGCTGGAAAGATCCTTGGGCATCATGCTCCTTGGGGTCGGGGGACACGGCCGACTGCTTGCCAGCTATGGCCACGACTCGGTCCATCATCTTCTTTTCTTCGGCAATCACAAGGGACTCGGCCAGCCGGCTGCTGGCTGCCGCGCACTCAGAGGACTTCTTGTAATCGCCGGCTACGGTGATGACGCCTTTGGTGCTTGGTATCTTCATCTTGAGGTATGCATAGTGGGGAACTGCCATGAATTTGGCCAAAGCAGGTCGGCCAAGCAATGCATGGTAAGGGCTCTCCAGGTCCACCACTTCAAACTAGATCGCTTCCCGGCGGAAATGCTCCTTGTCCCCAAAAAGTACATCAATCTTGATCTTGCCAATGGGGGCGCAGGACAGGCCGGGTACGATGCCATGAAACACTGTCCGAGTAGGCATGAGCTGCTTCGTCTTGACATTTAGCTTCTCCAGGGTGTCACGGTACAGGATGTTGATGCTGCTCCGCCGTCTATCAACACACGGGAGAAGCGGGCGGCGCATCTGTCCAGTGCAAGGGTGGCTCCAGAACCAACGCATAAGAGCCGGGGACGGCATCACTCTGGATGGTCGGCCCGGCTCCAGCTGATGAGCTTTTCTGACCAATGCATGTGTCCGGCGGGGTTGGCAGCGACCACGCTGACTTCCTGGTGCTCTCGGCGTCTACTGCGCCGGTCTTCGGGCTGGCTTGTAAAGACGATGTAGGTTGCTTGCTCATCGGGGAATTCGTCGTGCACGGCTCCGACTGCGGGCCGAGCGGCCGGAGGCGGCGGGGCCGGAGGCGGCAGGCCGGCAGGCGGAGGCGGCATGAGCCCCTCGCCTTTGGAGATTCGGGTGAGACAATGGCACTTCCGGGTTGTGTGGTTGGACGGCTTTGCGCCGCTGTGGTACTTGCAGGGGGCGTCGAGAGTTTTCTTGTAGGAAAAGGCCGGCTGCCAAGCCGGCCTGCCGCCCTTGGGCTTCTTGGGCGCAGGCGCCCTTCAGGCGGCACGTCTTCAACTGTGGCCACCTGCCGACTGGCGGGAGGCGGCGCGGGGCCCTTGCGCTTGTGGTCGTTCGAGTGTGGGCGTCGGCTGGAATCCCCAGTCGTCGTCTTGGGCGCCGGGTTGAGTACTTTTCCGGACGCGTCTACCCGAAGCTCGGTCTTCATCGAGGAGTCGGCGGTGGCGTACTTGTCCGCTATGTCCAGAAGCTCGTCGAGGGTAGTCGGCTCGTCGCAGAGGAGCTTGTGCTTGAGGAGGGTGCCTTCTCGGCATCCGGCTGTGAAATATTCTATGGCTTGCACCTGGTGCACCCCTTCGCAAGAGTTGCGGAGCTTGGCCCAATGCGTGAGGTAGTCGCGAGTGGACTCGGCGGGGCCTTGTACGTACAAGGAGAGTTGTCTGGGCTTGGGAGCCCGCTTGTAGGTGCTGGTGAAGTTGCGGATGAAGGCTTCTGTGAAGTCTAGCCAGCTGTTGATGCTGCGTGGTTTGAGGCTGTTGAGCCAGGTTCGCGCCGTGCCTTGCAGCATGAGGGGCACGTACTTCACGGCAACGCGCCGGTTGCCGTTGGCTATGCTAACCGCAGTGGAGTAGTCAATCAGCCAGTCCTCCGGCTTCACGGAGCCGTTGTACTTGGGCGTGTCTCTTGGGAGCGAGAACCCTTTGGGGAAGGGCTCGTCGCGGATGCGGGGGCCGAAACAAGGGGGCCGACATCGTCTTCTTCTTCCAGCGCCAGGGATCGCGCCAGGCGGTCGATCCGATGACGGGCGTCGTTCTCGCCGACTCCTTCGCGGTGACCTAGTCGGCCGCTGAGAGTCGGGTGCGCCACCGGTGGCGGGGTGGGATATCTCTCTCCACGGGGTCGAGGCGGAGGCGGGTTGCCCCGCCATTCCATGGCTCGGGGATGGCCGTCCGCGTCTCGCTTGATGGAGATTCGGGTCCGGCTGCGGCTGGTAGCCGGCTCTTTCTCGCGCCGCGCGCGGGTGTTGCTCGTAGTCGGTGTCCGGGACGTCGCGCCGTGATCTCGGCGAGGGGGAGGGCTTCCCGCACGGGCGTCGGTTTCGTGCCGCTGCGCGGCTGCATCGATCAGCTGCTGGATGCGTCGGGTCATGTGGGGGAGTTCTTCGGCCCCCAGTCCGTCTAGCTCGTCTACGGCCGCCTGGGCGGCGCGCAGGTTCTCAAGTGGAGTGGCGTAGATTGGGCGGTCGACTCCTAACGTGTCGGCGATGACGGCGCCGCGTTTCTTGACATTGCCGGCCCGGCTTGGCCCGCCCGGTGCCGGCGTGCCGAAGGCGGCGCGGTCAGCTTCGCGCTAGTAGGCCTCAGTGAGGCGTCTCACAGAGGCCAGCCTCCGGCCCTCTGCGAGGAGGGCGAGGCGGCGCGCCTCCAGTGCTTCGTCGTTGGCATCAGCCGGGAGGGGGGTGGACAAGTCGTGGGCCGCCGCGTGCGGGGCGTCGTGGGCACTCTCGTCGGCCGGGCCGCCGTGGCCGACAACCATCACATCAGTGGTGACGGCATCGCAGCCGTCGGCTCGAGGAAGCGGGTCGTTGTAGATCATGACGTTGGTGGGGAAGGTGTCGTAGGAGGCCGTGTCGGAGTCGACACGCATCGGGTCGGTGGAGCCAACCGACTCCAGATCCACAGTGGGCTCGCTGGAGACATGGAGCTGGCCGAGGAGGTTGGCGAGGTGGTCGGTGCAGGCATCGGAGGTGAGCTCGTCGGAGGTGAGGGTTTCGTCGAGGAGATCGGCGAGGCTGCTCGCCGCGCAGACGCTGGTGACGCCTTGCAGCGCGTCGTGGCAAGCGCCATCGGGCGTGCTGGGCTGGCTACGCTCACTGGGGAGGAAGAGGGTTCCCGTCCAGAACAGGTCTCCGGACGACGGTGCACCTGGCCCCATGGTGGGCGCCAAATGTCGGGTGGTAGGTGCGACATATGCCAACGGATGGCTTATCATTGTGGGAGCCAGTAAGACGTCGCCGGTGCCTGGAAACGGGATAAGGCGAAGACATGCACGCCGGTGGATCTTACCCAGCTTCGGGGCTCTCCGTGGAGATAACACCCCTACTGCTGCTCTGCGGGGTCTCCGCATGATCACTAGATGGACAAGTAGCTACACAACGCTCCTTGAGCTGTTCGGTGGGAGGAGGAAGAAGGGCACAACTAGCTTGCTTCTTCTCCTTGTGTGGTGTCTAGGACTAGCAGGGGGTCGAACCCTTTGCATGGGTGCCCCGGGGGGTTTATATAGGCCTACCCCCCGGGGGTACAATGGTAATCCGACTGGGCGCGGGGCCCAGCCGTCTGTGACTGCGCTCGCCGACTTCTGTGCCGGCTGCTGGGGCCCGCCGACTCGTGGGTCCCGCCGGCGGTCAACTCCTTGGCAACAGGCAGGCCCCACTGCCAAGGGTCTCGTCGGTGGTTGGTAACTGTTGCCTCAACCTGATGATGAGGGCTTCGTTGAGGTAAGCGCGGCTACAGTGCCGCCGTCCGGCGGGCGATCGCTGTAGCCTTACCGCGTCTTGTCTCCTTAATGGGGCATCTCCTTCGGCCTGCCCCGTCTCAGGCCGACTGGGGGAGGCCTGGCCGCCTTCGGGCGTCTCTCTTCCCGCAGGGGCCCACCGCCCGCGGGCCGTACTGGTAGCCCGTCGTGGATGACATCAGGGTCAACATGGCAACAGTGCCGCGCCGGACGGGTCATGGCCACTCCGTACGGCGCACTGTGCCAGGCGTGCTCCGGGATTCGGGGGTGGTAGGCTTTACTATAGCCATGCCCCGTCCCATCGCTGCTAGGTGGATGCAAACTTTGAGGGTACGGTCTCGACCGCTTTGTGGGAGCCGGCTTCTTGGAGTCGGCCTTCTCGCGGCCGGCTTCTCGAAGTCGGCCCTCCCATGGCTTTCTTCATGAGGGCTAAAGTCGGGCCGCCTTCCGAAAGCCGGCCTAGGTGGCAGCCAGCAAGGGGAAGGCGGCCCCATGTCTTGGATTCTTGAGAGCCGGACGGGCTCGTAATTTTTTCAGAAGGGCCAGGGGAAGCCGGCTAGGCTACCCATGGCTATTTACTCCGACAGTGCGCAAACCTCTGCAGAGTGTATAAACTAATCATGGTTAGCTGTGTCCCCGGTTATGGACTTCTTGAGTATCTGGTATTTGAATTATTGACTGATCTCGTCACTTTACTTAATGAATTTGTTGGGTTATTAATATTCTTTTGGGATTGAGTTGGGGAACCTTCTCAATAATGTCATAAACTTGGTAGTTAAATAAAATCTATTCCTTTTGTTGTAGGGAAAAATTAGCTTTATGCAAATATTAAACTTAGAGCCTCCACCAACCAAATATGCATGTAATGATAGCTATTATTTCAACATTTTTCTCTATAGTGTGATATTGCCAGCATATTCCATGTGCTAACCTACACGGCTACAACGTATCATGTTGTAGAATTTTCAAACGAAGAGTAAGGTGCAATAGGTCATTGTCACGCACTCAGTTTTGCCGTGGAGTTGGATGGACTCATTTATCTTTGAAGCTTCCGTAGTTATTTAGATGGCCTTCAGCCATATTAATGTAACAAGTACTCTTTATGAGACACTCGATGTAATAAGTGTGTGATTGAACTCTATTATAAATCTTCCAGTACTGTGTGTATCAGCAATACCGATCCAGGGATGACACTTAAGCACAGAGACTACGGTCCATGGGGATTGGGTCGCTACAAGATGGTATCAGAGCACACGTTGAGTGTAGGATGCGACCACTAGGAAAATCCACATGATACCCTTCTCTACTCATTTCTAAATCTTCTCTATTTCTACACTATAGATGTCGGACCCAAGGAACAAGTTCACTCAACCGGATGACGACACCCCTTTCGGACGACACTTGAAGGAAGTCACTAGGTACCTGAACATCGGCATACCAAGTTTCACCGGAACCTTCACCACCACTTTACCAGAAGAGGAGCGCTGGACGATTCAAGTTCGTGTTCCAGGAAGGACTTTTGCCCAAATTACTGAGCCCATCGAGTTTTCCTTTGATGCACCAACCTGGAGTTTAGGGAAGAGCATGGCCGCCCACATCACCATTGGACGCATAGGCGAGGTGTACAATAAGGATCTCAAAGACACCACCTACCAGATATGTGGACGCCGAGATGATGAATGGGAGATGATTCGCACCAGGAAGGATAAATCTATTGAAGCCTACATACATGAGTTGAACCGACACATTTGTCGTTACAAGAACCAGATGTGCGCTAACATGATAGATACGTAGAAGGTGATGAACCTGAATATGGAGCTAGAAGAGGAACTCAAGGCTACACGTGATGGATATGAAGAAGAAATTGATGTACTACTGGAGCAGAATGAAGACATGAAGAGGAAGCTAGGAATACCCGTGGTGAAGCCCGAACCTGAAGTGACATTTGTTCTAAAGACTACACCATACTAGACGACACAGACACAGACCCCAACAGTGATGATGAAGACAGTGATGACTATGAAGACGAAGCTGGAGCGGATATTATGGAGTCTTCCACCGATCAAAATTTCTAGTCGACCACCATATCACTATTAGTATTCTTCCAAGTAGTTAGAAATCGTTGCGAGATCTTGTAACAGTAGCTTAGGTCGATTGTATGAATCTTGTTTGAATTGAGTGGTGTGAATTGAATATGTTTGTCTCATGTGCACATGGGTAGTGAAATATGTGTTTAGACCCTATTATATTCTCATCTCACCCCTCTAAACCTATCAGATGCCTCCAAGAAGCGACCCCGGATTCGTTTTCCCGCCGAAACTCACTCAGTTGATCCAACAGCAGAATGCCTTGTTGCAGTTGCTTGTCCAGAACCAAGGCAACAATAACAACAACAACGAAAACAACCCACCGCCACCACCCCCAGTTGACAACTTAGCCCGTTTCCTAAGGTTGAATCCGCTGGTGTTCTCTAGCAGCACCGAGTCGATTGTTGCTGATGACTGGCTCCGCAAGATTGGAAGGGAGCTGACCACCGCAGGTTGCACTGATGCTGAGAAGGTGCGCTTTGCCGCACATCAACTGGATGGACCCGCAGCCTCATGGTGGTAGAACTACACTGCTACTTTCCCCGTGGACAATGTTACTTGGGATCAGTTTCAACAGGCCTTCCGCACTACACATGTCTCAGCTGGAGGCATGAGTATGAAGAAGCGTGAGTTCCACAACTTACGCCAGGGAAATCGTACCGTGCGCAGTACGTGGATGAGTTCAGCAAGTTAGCGCGCTACGCCCCAGATGATGTGGCCACAGATGCCGCGAAGCAGGAGAAGTTTCTTGAAGGACTGAATGATGAGCTAAGTGTTGATAACCCACAAGTATAGGGGATCGCAACAGTTTTCGAGGATAGAGTATTCAACCCAAATTTATTGATTCGACACAAGCGGAGCCAAAGAATATTCTCAAGTAGTAGCAGCTGAGTTGTCAATTCAACCACACCTGGAAACTTAATATCTGCAGCAAGGTATTTAGTAGCAAAGTAATATTATAGTAGTGGTAACGGTAGCAAAAGTAATATTTTTGGGTTTTATAGTGATTGTAACAGTAGCAACGGAAAAGTAAATAAGCGAAGAACAATATATGAGAAGATCGTAGGCAATGGATCGGTGATGGATAATTATGTCAGATGTGATTGATCATGCAACAGTTATAACATAGGGTGACACAGAACTAGCTCCATTTCATCAATGTAATGTAGGCATGTATTCCGAATATAGTCATACGTTCTTATGGCAAAGAACTTGCATGAGATCTTTTGTCCTACCCTCCCATGGCAGCGGGGTCCTATTGGAAACTAAGTGATATTAAGGCCTCCTTTTAATAGAGTACCAGACCAAAGCATTAACACATAGTGAATACATCAACTCCTCAAACTACAGTCATCACCGGTAATGGTCCCGATTATTGTCACTTCGGGGTTAACGGATCATAACACATAATAGGTGACTATAGACTTGCAAGATAGGATCAAGAACTCACATATATTCATGAAAACATAATAGGTTCAGATCTGAAATCATGGCACTCGGGCCCTAGTGACAAGCATTAAGCATAGCAAAGTCATAGCAACATCAATCTCAGAACATAGTGGACACTAGGGATCAAACCCTAACAAAAGTAACTCAATTACATGATAAATCTCATCCAGTCCATCACCGTCCAGCAAGCCTACGATGAAATTACTCAAGCACGATGGTGAGCATCATGAAATTGGTGATGGAGGAAGGTTGATGATGATGATGGCGACGGATTCCCCTCTCCGGAGCCCCAATCGGACTCCAGATCAGCCCTCCCGAGAGAGTTTAGGGCTTGGTGGCGGTTCCGTATCGTAAAATGTGATGAATCCTTCTCTTTGATTTTTTTCTCCCCGAACACGAATATATGGAGTTGGAGTTGAGGTCGGTGGAGCGTTAGGGGGCCCATGAGGCACGGGGGCGCGCCCAGGGGGGTAGGCGCGCCCCCACCCTTGTGGATAGGGTGTGGGCCCCCTGACGTGGATTCTTCTTCCAGTATTTTTTTAATTCCAAAAATAATCTCCGTTGATTTTCAGGTCATTCCGAGAACTTTTAGTTCTGCACAAAAATAACACCATGGCAATTCTGCTGAAAACAGCGTCAGTCCAGGTTAGTTCCATTCAAATCATGCAAGTTAGAGTCCAAAACAAGGGCAAAAGTGTTTGGAAAAGTAGATGCGATGGAGACGTATCAACTCCCCCAAGCTTAAACCTTTGCTTGTCCTCAAGCAATTCAGTTGATAAACTGAAAGTGATAAAGAAAAACTTTTACAAACTCTGTTTGCTCTTGCTGTTGTAAATATGTAAAGCTAGCATTCAAGTTTTCAGCAAAGATTATGCACTAACCATATTCACAATAACATTTAGGTCTCATGTTTACTCATATCAATGGCATAATCAGCTATCGAGCAATAATAACAAATCTCGGATGACAACACTTTCTCAAAACAATCATGATATGACATAGCAAGATGGTATCTCGCTAGCCCTTTCTGAGACCGCAAAACATAAATGCAGAGCACCTTTAAAGATGAAGGACTGACTAAACATTGTAATTCATGGTAAAAGAGATCCAGTCACAGTCATACTCAATGTAAACTAACAGTAATGGATGCAAATGACAACGGTGCTCTCCAACTTGTGCTTTTTAATAAGAGGATGATGACTCAACATAAAAGTAAATCGATAGGCCCTTCGCAGAGGGAAGCAGGGATTTCTAGAGGTGCCAGAGCTCAATTTGAAGTAGAGATGAATAATATTTTGAGCGGTATACTTTCGTTGTCAACATAACAACCGAGAGATCTTGATATCTTCCATGCTACACACATTATAGGCGGTTCCCAAGCAGAATGGTAAAGTTTATACTCCCCCACTACCAACAAGCATCAATCCATGGCTTGCCCAAAACAACGGGTGCCTCCAACTAACAACAGTCCTGGGGGAGTTTTGTTTGCAATTATTTTGATTTGATTTGAGCATGGGACTGGGCATCCCGGTGACCAGCCATTTCTCGTGAATGAGGAGCGGAGTCCACTCCTCTTGAGAATAACCCGCCTAGCATGGAGGATACAGATAGCCCTAGTTGATACATGAGCTATTCGAGCATACAAAACAGAATGTTTATTTGAAGCTTTAGAGTTTGGCACATACAAATTTACTTGGAACGGTAGGTAGATACCGTATATAGGTAGGTATGGTGGACTCATATGGAGTAACTTTGGGGTTTATGGAATTGGATGCACAAGCAGTATTCCCGCTTAGTACAAGTAAAGGCTAGAAAAAGACTGGGAAGAGACCAGCTAGAGAGCGACAACAGTCATGAACATGCATTAAAATTAATCAACACCGAATGCAAGCATGAGTAGGATATAATGCACCATGAACATAAATATTGTAGAGGCTATGTTGATTTTGTTTCAACTACATGCGTGAACATGTGCCAAGTCAAGCCACTCAAATCGTTCAAAAGAGGATACCACCCTATCATACCACGTCACAACCATTTTAATAGCATGTTGGCACGCAAGGTAAACCATTATAAACTCCTAGCTAATTAAGCATGGCATAAGAAACTATAATCTCTAATTGTCATTGCAAATATGTGTATTTCATAATAGGCTGAATCAGGAACGATGAACTAATCATATTTACAAAAACAAGAGAGGTCGAGTTCATACCAGCTTTTCTCATCTCAATCAGTTCATCATATATCATCATTATTGCCTTTCACTTGCATGACCGAATAATGTGGAAAATAATAATAGTGCACGTGCATTGGACTAAGCTGGAATCTGCAAGCATTCAATTGAAGGGAGAAGACAAGGTAATATGGGCTCTTTGTTAGATCAACAATAATGCAAATAAGAGCCACTCAACATTTTCATTATGGTCTTCTCCTCTCGACCCCTAAAGGAAAGAAAAGAAATAAAACTATTTACACGGGAAAGCTCCCAACAAGCAAAAGAAGAACGAGAAATCTTTTTGGGTTTTCTTTTTAATTACTACTACTACATGCATGGAAAGTAAACTAACTAAAAGCTACAACTAAATTTTTTGTTTTTTCTTAAGGTTTTTCAAACACACAAGAAGAAAGCGAGAGAATGAAAATAAACTAGCATGGATGATACAATGAAAAAGTATGAGCATCGACAACTGGCATGACTGTGTGAACATAAATGTAATGTTGGTGAGAAATACGTACGCCCCCAAGCTTAGGCTTTTGGACTAAGTTGGTCTATGCCCATGGATCAAAGTTGTAGCTAGGGCAGTATTGAGATGCAGCGACAATTGCCTGATGAGCTGTAGCTTGGAGGCGAGCTGCCTCCACCCTCCTGTTGTACTCGGTCGCCTCCTCCCTGGTTATAACATATCTCCCTTTTGCCTGAAAGTCAAAGAAAGTAGGAGCAGGGAGAGCGACGTGATAGGTGCGTCGTCCGTCAAAGATTAGTCGGTACTGGAGGAACTGATTGTTCCTCTCAACAAACTGATGACGAACCATGGCATTATAATCTAAGTACGCAGGAGGCAACGCAATATCATCTCCACGTATGGGTATCTCAAGAAAATCAGCTAAACAGGTAGCATAAATTCCACCAATGAAATCTTCATCAATACTATCATTATGCAACCTACGTGCAACAATGGCCCCCAAGTTATATTGTCTATCTCCTAATACATCACTCTTGCGAACACTAAGATCACGAACACACATGTGACACGCCTCATCATTACCGTTTATGCATCTACCTATGAAAAGAGCAAAATAATGTATAGCAGGAAAATGAATGCTCCCTATGGTAGCTTGCGTGATTTCCCTTGATTCCCCCATAGTTATACTAGCAAGAAAGTCTTTGTATTCGGATTTGCGAGGTTCACTAACATTACCCCACTGTGGGAGTTTACAAGCAGTGTTACAATCTTCTAAGTCCATGGTATAAGATTTATCATAAAGATCAAACAGGACAGTTTGAGAATTGCGTGATGATGTAAATTTAAACCTTCTCACAAATGAATCAGTGAGGTAGTAGTACTGACGGCACTTATCTGCCATGAAGCTCTCAAGATCGCCGTTACACACATATGCTTCAAATTCCTCCTTAATTCCTGCCTGAACCATGAAGTCCTCTGACGGCCATTCACAAGGCCGCACTTGAGCATCTCTTGGTAGTTCATTGTCCGGCTCGTGTATTGCGGGCCTGGGTCCTTGTTTCCTTGAGGAACCACCTTGGTACATTTTCCTAAACATATTTCTTCCTCTGAAAAATTTCTGAAATTTTTAGTAACTTAAAATAAAAGTGAACCAAACTCAACAAAATTGATAACAACTACTCCTACAAGCGCCTAGAGGATATATCATGCATCAAAACTACTTTTGACCACATAAATTTGAAATGCAAGCTCAAGAACAAGGTCACCTAAGCAGCAAAAATTTGCAATGAATAAAGCACTAGAACAAAAACTAATTGGACCATTGGAGGAGTCACATACCAAAGAACAATCCCCCAAAGCAGTTTTGTGAGAGGAGCTTTGAGCAAGGAGATCGAAAATGGCAGCAAGATGAGCAAGAACTCGGGTTTGGGCTGGCTAGTGATTTTTTTGGGAGGAAGGAGTGTGTGGTGGCTGGAATAAGTGGAGGGGACCCACGTGGCGTCCACGGGGCAGGGGGCGCGCCTAGGGGGTGGGCACGCCCTCCACCCTCGTGGGCACGTGGCTGCTCCCCCTGCTGCGTTTTCAGTGCCAGATATTCTCAAATGTTCTAGAATAATCATATTTAAATTTCAGGGCATTTGGAGAACTTTTATTTTTGGGGTATTTTTTTATTGCATGGATAATTCAGAAAAACAGACAGAAAATACTATTTTGCTTTATTTAATATAAATAACAGAAAGTAAAAAGAGGGTACACAGAGTTGTGCCTTCTAACTTCATCCATCTCATGCTCATCAAAAGGAATCCACTAACAAGGTTGATCAGGTCTTGTTAGCAAACTCATTTCGAATAACATGAAACTGGAGAAATTTCGAATAACACTAGGTTACCTCAACTGGGATATGCACATCCCCAACAATAAGAATATCATATTTCTTCTTGATAGTAGGAAGAGGAAATTCAAAACCTCCAATAGTGATTGTTGAAATTTTTCCAATAGAATTGATACTGTGGACTTGAGGTTGTTTCCTCGGAAAGTGTACCGTATGCTCATTACCATTAATATGAAAAGTGACATTGCCTTTGGTGCAATCAATAACAGCCCCTGCAGTATTCAAAAAGGGTCCTCCAAGAATAATAGACATACTATCGTCCTCGGGAATATCAAGAATAACAAAGTCTGTTACAATAGTAACATTTGCAACCACAATAGGCACATCCCCACAAATACCGACAGGTATAGCAGTTGATTTGTCAGCCATTTGCAAAGATATTTCAGTAGGTGTCAACCTATTCAAATCAAGTCTACGATATAAAGAGAGAGACATAACACTAACACCAGCTCCAAGATCACATAAAGCAGCTTTATCATAGTTTCTTTTAATGGAGCATGGTATAGTTGGTACTCCTGGATCTCCAAGTTTCTTTGGTATTCCACCCTTAAAAGTATAATTGGCAAGCATGGTGGAAATTCCAGCTTCCGGTATATTTCTTTTATTAGTAACAATTTCCTTCATATATTTAGCATAAGGATTCATTCTAAGCATATCAGTCAAACGCACACACAAAAAGATGGGTCTAATCATTTCAGCAAAGCGCTCAAAATCCTTATCATCCTTTTTCTTGGATGGTTTAGGAGGAAAATGCATGGGTTTCTGAACCCATGGTTCTCTTTCTTTACCGTGCTTCCTAGCAACAAAGTCTCTCTTATCATAACATTGATTCTTTGATTGTGGGTTATCAAGATCAACAACAGGTTCAATCTCTACATCATTATCATTGCTAGGTTGAGCATCAACATGAACATCATCATTAACATTACTAGGTTCATGTTCATTACCAGATTGTGTTTCAGCATTAGAAATATAAATATCATTGGGATTCTCAGGTGTGTCAACAACAAGTTCACTAGAAGCATGCAAAGTCCTATCATTTTTCTTTTTCTTCCTCTTAGAAGGACTAGGTGCATCAATATTAACTCTCCGAGAATCTTGCTCAATTCTCTTAGGATGGCCCTCAGGATACAAAGGTTCTTGTGTCATTTTACCACCTCTAGTCATAACTCTAACAACATTATCATTCTTCTTATTATTTAATTCATTGAGCAAATCATTCTAAGCTTTAAGTACTTGTTCTACTTGAGTGGTAACCATAGAAGCATGTTTACTAATAAGTTTAAGTTCACCTTTAACATTAGCCAGATAATCACTCAAGTGTTAAAGCATATCAGCATGGTATTTCAATTGTCTACCAACATAAGCATTGAAGTTTTCTTGTTTAACAATAAAATTATCAAACTCATGTAAGCATTGGCTAGCAGATTTATTACGAGGAATATCACCTTAATCAAATCTATAGAGGGAATTTACCTTTACTACCTGTGTCGGCTTATCAAGACCATGTATTTCTTCAACATGCGGCAAATTAAGACCATGTATTTCTTCAATAGGTGGTAAATTCTTAACATCTTCAGCTTTAATACCTTTTTCTTTCATAGATTTCTTTGCCTCTTGCATATCTTCAGGACTGAGAAATAGAATACCCCTTTTCTTCGGAGTTGGCTTAGGAGTTAGTTCAGGAAGTGTCCAATTATTTTCATTAGTCAACATATTATTCAATAGCAATTCAGCTTGATCTACAGTTCTTTCCCTGAAAACACAACCAACACAACTATCCAGGTAGTCTTTGGAAGCATCGGTTAGTCCATTATAAAATATATCAAGTATTTCATTTTTCTTGACAGGATGATCAGGGAAAGCATTAAGTAATCGGAGAAGCCCCCCCAAGCTTGTGGGAGACTCTCTTCTTCAATTTTCACAAAATTATATATTTCCCTTAAAGGAGCTTGTTTCTTATCAGCTGGGAAATATTTAGCAAAGAAGTAATAAATCATATCCTGGGGACTACGCACACAACCAGGATCAGGAGAATTAAATCATGTTTTAGCATCACCCTTTAATGAGAACAGAAATAACTTAAGGATAAAGTAATAGCTAGTTTTCTCATCATGTGTAAACAGGGTGGCTATATCATTTAATTTAGTGAGATGTGCCACAACAGTTTCAGATTCATAACCATAAAAAGGATCAGATTCAACCAAAGTAATTAACTCAGGATCGACAGAGAAATCATAATCCTTATCAGTAATAAAGATAGGTGAAGTAGCAAAAGCAGGGTCATATTTCATTCTAGCATTCAAAGACTTTTATTTAAGCTTAGCTAATAATTTCTTAAGATCAGATCTATCATTGCAAGCTAAGAAGTCTCTAGCAGTTTCTTCATCCATAACATAACCTTCAGGAACAATAGGCAATTCATATCAAGGGGGAGAATCTTCATCATCACTTTCATCAATATTATCAGTTTCAATAATTTCATTCTCTCTAGCCCTAGAAAGTTGTTCATCAAGAAATTCACCTAGTGGCACAGTATTATCAAGCATAGAAGTAGTTTCATCATAAGCATCATGCAAAGCGGAAGTGGCATCATCAATAACATGCGACATATCAGAATGACTAATAGGAGTAGGTGTCGCAAGTTTACTCAAAACAGAAGGTGAATCAAGTGCAGAGCTAGATGGCAGTTCCTTACCTCCCCTCGTAGTTGAGGGAAAAATCTTGGTTCTTTGATCTTTCAAGTTTTTCATAATGATAAGCAGATATAAATCCCAAGTGAAAGAATAGAGCTATGCTCCCTGGAAACGGCACCAGAAAATAGTCTTGATAACCCACAAGTATAGGGGATCAAAACAGTTTTCGAGGGTAGAGTATTCAACCCAAATTTATTGATTCGACACAAGGGGAGCCAAAGAATATTCTCAAGTATTAACAGCTGAGTTGTCAATTCAACCACACCTAGAAACTTAATATCTGCATCAAGTTATTTATTAGCAAAGTAATATGATAGTAGTGGTAACGGTAGCAAAAGTAATATTTTTGGGTTTTATAGTGATTGTAACAGTAGCAATGGAAAAGTAAATAAGCGAAGAACAATATATGAGAAGCTCGTAGGCAATGGATCAGTGATGGATAATTATGTCAGATGTGATTGATCATGCAACAGTTATAACATAGGGTGACACAGAACTAGCTCCATTTCATCAATGTAATGTAGGCATGTATTCCGAATATAGTCATACGTGCTTATGGCAAAGAACTTGCATGAGATCTTTTGTCCTACCCTCCCATGGCAGCGGGGTCCTATTGGAAACTAAGTGATATTAAGGCCTCCTTTTAATAGAGTACCAGACCAAAGCATTAACACATAGTGAATACATCAACTCCTCAAACTACAGTCATCACCGGTAATGGTCCCGATTATTGTCACTTCGGGGTTAACGGATCATAACACATAATAGGTGACTATAGACTTGCAAGATAGGATCAAGAACTCACATATATTCATGAAAACATAATAGGTTCAGATCTGAAATCATGGCACTCGGGCCCTAGTGACAAGCATTAAGCATAGCAAAGTCATAGCAACATCAATCTCAGAACGTAGTGGATACTAGGGATCAAACCCTAACAAAACTAACTCGATTACATGATAAATCTCATCCAACCCATCACCGTCCAGCGAGCCTACGATGGAATTACTCACGCACGTCAGTGAGCGTCATGAAATTGGTGATGGAGGAAGGTTGATGATGACGATGGCGATGGATTCCCCTCTCCGGAGCCCCGAACGGACTCCAGATCAGCCCTCCTGAGAGAGTTTAGGGCTTGGTGGTGTCTCCGTATGGTAAAACATGATGAATCCTTCTCTTTGATTTTTTTCTCCCCGAACACGAATATATGGAGTTGGAGTTGAGGTCGATGGAGTGTCAGGGTCCCACGAGGCAGGGGGAGCGCCCAGGGGGGTAGGCGCGCCCCCACCCTCGTGGACAGGGTGTGGGCCCCCTGACGTGGATTCTTCTTCCAGTATTTTTTATATATTCCAAAAATAATCTCCATTGATTTTCAGTTCATTCCGAGAACTTTTATTTCTGCACAGAAATAACACCATGGCAATTCTGTTGAAAACAGCGTCAGTCCGGGTTAGTTCCGTTCAAATCATGCAAGTTAGAGTCCAAACCAAGGGAAAAAGTGTTTGGAAAAGTAGATACGACGGAGACGTATCAAGTATGCAGTTGATGGTGGCAACATTCACCAACTACCAGGAGTTAGTAGACAGGCCCCTCATGATTGAAGGCAAGCAGCAGCAGATAGAGAACCGCAAACGGAAGTATGGACAGGGGAAGTACAACTCTAGAGCTCAGCAGAAGCCCCGCTATTCCTCGTACTCGGGAGGACACACCCATCATACCCATGGAGAACATAACCATGGAGGCCATTCTCACAATGGAGGAAATTCACACAACCACAGTGGCCCTAAGAATGGTAATGGGAGTGGAGGAAACAACAGTCAGAGCCGTTCCAACCCCGCCACACCCGCCAAGAAGGATCTGAGTCACATTAATTGTTTCAAGTGCGGGAAGACTAGACACTACGCCACCGAGTGTCCTGAAGCAAAGAATGGTAATGGAAATGGAAGCTCAGGAAAGAAGCCAAACCCCTTCACCAGAGGTCAGGTGAACCACGTCAATGTGGAGGAAGTTGAAGAGCAGCCTGACGCAGTTATTGGTAAGTATTTGATTAAGTCATTTACAACCCTTGTTCTTTTTGACACTGGTGCATCGCATTCATACATATCAAGGGGATTTATGGATAAGTTTTAGTTGCCAACCGTAGCCCTTAGGTCACCCATGTTAGTGAGCTCACCAGGAGCAGAGTATATGGCTAGCCGAGGATGTTATCAGTTGCCATTGACCATAGGTAAGCATGTTTTCCCCTCAGACCTCATTATTTTGGAATCACAAGGATTGTATGTAATACTGGGTATGGATTGGCTATCGAAGTCTGGAGGAAACATCGATTGTGCTAGTAAGTCAATTCTTCTCACCACCCCAGAGGGGAAATGGATCAAGTATGTGTCTAGGCATGAGCCAAGGAGGACTCAAGTAAATTCACTCTCGGGAGTTGTTCAAGAGGAAGTGCCAGTTGTGAAGGATTACCCCGATGTATTCCCAGAGGAATTAACAGGCATGCCACCAGACCGAGACATAGAGTTTTTGATCAAGCTATTGCCAGGCACCGAACCAATATCTAAGAGACCGTATCAGATGCCCGCAAATGACCTAGAGGAAATTAAGAAGCAGATTAAGGAGTTATTGGAGAAAGGTTATATTCGACCAAGTTCATCACCGTGGGGAGCCCTAGTGCTCCTAGTTGAGAAGAAGGATGGATCCTTGAGAATGGTTGTTGATTATCGTGCATTGAATGAGGTGACGATCAAGAACAAATATCCTTTATCGATGATCAATGACTCATTTAACCAGCTGCAGGGAGCTAAAGTATTCTCCATGATCGATCTTCGACCAGGATATCACCAGCTGAAGATCCGAGAACAGGATATACCCAAGACAACTTTTACCACAAGGTATTGATACGTCTCCAATGTATATATAATTTTTGATTGTTCCACGCTATTATATTATCCATCTAGGATGTTTTATATGCTATTTTATAAGATTTTTTTGGGACTAACCTATTAAACTAGAGCCCAGTGCCAGTTTCTGTTTTTTTCTTGTTTTTGAGTTTTACAGAAAAGGAATACCAAACGGAGTCCAATTGACTTGCCAATTTTTGTGGATTTTTTATGGACCAAAAGAAGCCCCCGGAGTAAAAGAGTTGGACCAGAAGAGTCCCGAGCCGTCCACGAGGGTGGGGGGCGTGCCCTACTCCCCTGGGCATGGGCCCCTATCTCGTGGACGACTCGGAGACCCCTTGACGTGAGACCTACGCCAAAAATTCTTGTAAATACAGAAACGTGCAGAAAATAACCTAGATCGGGAGTTCCTCCGCTGCAAGCCTCCTTAGCCACCGAAAACTAATCTAGACCCGTTCCAGCACCCTGCCGGAGGGGGGGAATCCCTCTCCGGTGGCCATCATCATCATCCCAGCTCTTTCCATGATGAGGAGGGAGTAGTTCACCCTCGGGGCTGAGGGTATGTACGAGTAGCTATGTGTTTGATCTCTCTATCTCACGTGTTCTTGATTTGGCACGATCTTGATGTATCGCGAGCTTTGCTATTATAGTTGGATCTTATGAGGTTTCTCCCCCTCTACTCTCTTGTAATGGATTGAGTTTTCCCTTTGAAGTTATCTTGTCGGACTAAGTCTTTAAGGATTTGAGAACACTTGATGTATGTCTTGCATGTGCTTATCTGTGGTGACAATGGGATATCACATGATCCACTTGATGTATGTTTTGGTGATCAACTTGCGAGTTCCGTGACCTCATGAACTTATGCATAGGGGTTGGCACACGTTTTCATCTTGACTCTCTGGTAGAAACTTTGGGGCACTCTTTGAAGTTCTTTGTGTTGGTTGAATAGACGAATCTGAGATTGTGTGATGCATATCGTATAATCATACCCACGGATACTTGAGGTGACATTGGAGTATCTAGGTGACATTATGGTTTTGGTTGATTTGTGTCTTAAGGTGTTATTCTAGTACGAACTCTAGGATAGATTGAACGGAAAGAATAGCTTCATGTTATTTTACTACGGACTCTTGAATAGATCGATCAGAAAGGATAACTTTGAGGTGGTTTCATACCCTACAATAATCTCTTTGTTTGTTCTTCGCTATTAGTGACTTTGGAGTGACTCTTTGTTGCATGTTGAGGGATAGTTATATGATCCAATTATGTTATTATTGTTGAGAGAACTTGCACTAGTGAAAGTATGAACCCCTAGGCCTTGTTTCCTAGCATTGCAATACCGTTTACGCTCACTTTTACCACTTGACACCTTGCTGTTTTTATATTTTTAGATTAGAAAAACCTATATCTACCATCCATATTGCACTTGTATAACCATCTCTTAGCCGAACTAGTGCACCTATAGAATTTATGATTGTATTGGGTGTGTTGGGGACACAAGAGACTCTTTGTTATTTGGTTGCAGGGTTGTTTGAGAGAGACCATCTTCATCCTACGCCTCCCACCGATTGATAAACCTTAGGTCATCCACTTGAGGGAAATTTGTTATTGTCCTACAAATCTCTGCACTTGGAGGCCCAACAACGTCTACAAGAAGAAGGTTGTGCAGTAGACATCAGGTATGGGCTATATGAGTACACGGTCATGTATTTTGGTTTGACTAACACCCCTGCCTACTTTATGAGTATGATGAATAAGGTGTTCATGGAGTTCTTGGATAAGTTTGTTGTGGTGTTCATTGATGATATATTGGTGTACTTGAAGAATGAAGAAGAACACAAGGAACATTTGCGCTTGGTTCTCGAGAAGCTCAGAGAACATCAGCTATATGCCAAGTTCAGCAAGTGTGAGTTTGGTTGAAGGAAGTCATATTTCTCGGACATGTTATATCTGAAGAAGGTATAGTAGTAGATCCTTCAAAGGTTTAGTCTGTCACCGAGTGGTTGGCACCCACCTCAGTCGGATAGATACACAGTTTCCTTGGACTCGCAGGATATTATCGGAGATTCATTGAATTTTTTTCCAAGATTGTGAAGCCCATGACAGAGTTATTGAAGAAGGACACTAAGTTTAAATGGACCGAGGAGTGTGAGGCCAGTCTTCAGGAGTTGAAGAAATGTTTGGTTACAGCCCCAGTGCTAATTCTTCCGAATATACGCAAGGATTTCGAAGTATATTGCGACGCTTCATGACAGAGACTTGGAGGCGTTCTTATGCAAGAAGGGAGAGTTGTATCATATACCTCACGACAGCTTTGACCTCATGAGTTGAATTATGCCACACATGACCTGGAGTTAGTAGCCATAGTGCATGCGCTCAAGACCTGTTGACATTTTCTTATTGGAAACCGTTGTGATGTTTACAAGGATCATAAGAGTTTGAAGTACATATTCACACAAAAGGAGTTGATGGTTGGAGCTCATAAAGGATTATGACATGAAACTGCATTATCATCCAGGAAAGGCCAATGTTGTAGCAGACGTGTTGAGCCGCAAGAGTTATGTTAATACTCTCATAACCGGAGGATTACCTTAGGAGTTAGCCGGCGATCTCAGAGAACTTCGAATGGAGATAGTTCTGGGAGGTTTTATTGCAGCGTTGGAAGTTCAGTCCACATTGTTGGGAAAGATTCGAGAAGCTCAGAAGACTGATAAGGAGATTGCGGAGATAAGGGAAAATATGAGTAAAGGAAAGGCCAAAGGTTTTCGTGAGGACAAACATGAAACTTTATGGTTTGAGGATCGTATCTATGTGCCAAATGATCCAGAGATCAAGAAGTTAATTCTTCAGGAAGCTCATGACTCACCATACTCGATTCACCCAGGCAACACCAAGATTCATTTGGATTTGAAGGAACATTTCTGGTGGACAGGTATGAAGAAGGATATTGCCGAGTATGTAGTAGTATGTGACGTATGTCAGAGAATTAAGGCAGAGCATCAGAAGCCAGCAGGATTACTTCAGCCTTTGCTGATACCCGAATGGAAGTGGGATAAGCTTGGCATGGATTTCATCACCGGCTTACCCAGGACACGTTCATGATATGACTCCATCTGGGTAGTAGTTGATCGATTGACCAAAGTGGCACACTTTATCCCCGTGAAAACCACTTATACGAGCGCGAAGTTGGCCAAGATATATATGACCATGATCGTATGTATGCATGGAGTCCCGAGGACCATCATATCAGACAGAGGAACATAGTTTACCTCAAAGTTTTGGAATCACTTACACCAGACTTTAGGTACCAGGCTAGAATTCAGTACAGTCTTTCATCCGCAGACAGATGGGCAGACCGAGAGAGTCAACCAGATTCTGGAGGACATGTTGAGAGCTTGTGCGCTAGATTATGGATCTAGTTGGGATGATAATTTGACTTACGTAGAGTTCTCGTACAACAACATCTACCAAGCTAGTTTGAAGATGGCCCCTTTCGAAGCCTTGTATGGAAGGAGGTGCATGCCACCATTAACATGGGATGAAGTTGGAGACCGACAATTGTTCGGGCCAGATTTAATCAGACAGTCTGAGGAGAAGGTCAAGCTGATTCGTGATAGACTCAAGGTAGCCTAGTCCAGGCAGAAGAGTTATGCCGATACTAAGCGTAAAGAGGTAGCCTATGAAGTCAGAGACAAAGCATATCTTCGTGTGTCATCACTTTGAGGAGTTAAACGATTTGGAGTCAAAGGAAAGTTAGCACCACGATTTGTAGGACCATACCGAGTTTTGGAACGTATGTGTGAAGTTGCCTACAAGTTGGAGTTACCTGAAGGTTTGTCTGTAGTTCATGATGTGTTTCATGTTTCCCAGTTAAAGAAGTGCCATGCGGAGATGGCCGATATTCCTCTGAGAGATACAGTGCCCCTGGAAGCAATTCCGTTGGAGAGTGACCTAACCTACAAGGAGAAACCGGTCAAGATTCTCGAGTTCGCCAATCGATTTACACACAGCAAGGTCATCAAGTTTTGCAAGGTTCAGTGGAGCCACCATACCGAGGAGGAAGCCACCTAGGAGTGAGAAGAAGGCCTCCGGAAAGACCACCCACACCTTTTTGCTAGCCAATTCGAATATCGAGGGCGAGATTCATCTTAAGGGGGTAGGTTTGTAACATCCCAATTTTCAATTTGGATGTACATTATTCATTAGGTCACCATATGCATCCATATTTTGTGAATTTTTGAATTTGTTTTATTTTGACTTTTGATCCTAGAAACCTTAAGCAACTCAAGGACCAACTGGGAGAGTTGGAGGTTTTCACAAAACTCCATTTTTGAATTTTCAAAATTGGTAAATTGGATCAAAGTGATTTTATTCAAAATTATTTTTTCCAATTATTTCAAATAAAAAAATAATGAGAGAATATAAAATGACTTCTTCAAAACAACTAGGAAATATTGGAAATTTAATTTTGAAAAATATATATTTTATTTCCAATTTTATTCGGTTGCATTTTATTAAATTAGGAAAAAAGTTGCATTTTTAAAAATTGCACTTAGTCCAGAAAAATGTTCACACTATCCCCAATATTAGGAGGGGATGGTGAAAATTGTTTCTGGAATTTTAGATATTTTATTTTATTAAGATTTTTCTTCGCGGCGCTATTTAAAAAAACTTTGGACCGACTGGGCCGAAGCCCAGCCGGCCCAGTGCCCCGTCGTCCTCGAGCTCTCGTAGGAGTCCAGCTCCCGCACAAGCCGCGCCTGTCGGCGTTCAGGGAACGGGGGTCCCTAGACTTGCCTGCATGCGGCCCGCGGCGTGGCAGAGCCAGCAGGCCGTACGACCCATCTTCACCAACAAGGCACCCAAGACCCTCGCGAGGGGCCAAGCCTCGCGAGGCGGACGACGCAAGACCTCCTCTGGAGCGGCCTGGTCAGGCAGGCTCGTGAGGAGCGGAGATATCAAGGCGGCGCAAACCTTATGAGGCTCTCGTGACGTGAGCCATGACGATCGACACCAGGCAGGCGCCAGCGCGCGCAGCGTCCTTGCTTCCTCTTTGGTGCAAAGGGGGCAAGCGCAGCCGCGAAGTACCAATGCGTCAGGCAATGGTTTCCATTTCGGTGCAACAAGACCAAGGCCATGGACTGCAGGACCGAGGTCATCGTGGAGCCCGAGACGGCGTCACCACCAGAGCTTTGTGCAGACGAAGACTGCTTTTGTCAGGATAGGTTGTACTAGCTGTCCCCATTCGAATTAGCCCGCCATTGTTGGCTCCCTTCCCGCTCAATATTTGGGAAGAGGACCAGGGCCTCTATAAATAGGGCTAGCCACCATAGTAGGAGAGGGATCATCAGACCCAGAGAGACACACAAGTCCAAAAGCACAAGAACACCTCAACCTCAGGAGGCTGTTCTTCCACTTGTACTGTTCATGATCAGCCCAAGAGGCAATCCACCACCACACTGGAGTAGGGTATTACACCACAACGGTGGCCCGAACCAGTATAAACCCCGTGTCTTTTTGTGTTGTGAGTTTGTCGAGTTCGTCCGCAAGATCTTAGCGAGCTAGAGCATAGATGGGTAGGAGGGAAAGACTTCACGCGCACCCATGAGTTTGAACCTTAAGGGTTAGCTGGAGCCCCACATCCGACATTTGGCGCGCTAGGTAGGGCTGTGCCGTAGCTTCCTTTCCGTCAGACCGTCGCTCCGTCGTCTCCATGTCGGACGCTCGCCATGCTCGAGCTGAGCGACGGGCTGCCCTCGCCGCCCGCGTCACTCAGACGGCTCCCGTCGGCGGGCCGCCTCGTCGTTCTCTGTCCCCCGCCTCCAATGCTGCCACCGGCTCAGTGGGGAACGAGCAGCAGGCGTCCTTGCAGCATCCTTCGGTGCGACAGGACGGCCGCATCGCTACTCCATTGCTCACCCCTGCTGGTTCTTGGTCCCACGCGCACCGCGCTCCCATGGAGGCACGGGCCGTGCTCATCGCAGCGAACGAGCTCCTGCGTTACCGCCCCGTCGACGACCTCTATGAGGAGTGGCTCGACCGCGTCGCCGAGCCCATCCGTGCCGCAGGGGGCTCTCCGTCGCCGTCCCACTCTCTGCCTCCCCGTCAACCAGCCGCGTGCGACGGGGCTCACGACGTGCCTCCACCGCCTCAACCCCCAGACGGAGCCTTGGCACCAAGGCGCGCGCCTCCATGGCGTGATCCACCGCGCCCGATGCCCGCACATGAAGAAAGAAGCTGCCAAGAAATCCCTCGGCCGCGAGAAGCTGCGCCAGTGCTCCCTGTGCCACCTCGTCAAGATCACGTGCCGCCTGCAGTGGCGCAGCACGGGCCTCGTCAAGACCAAGCTACGCCTCAGAAGCGGGCCCTGGCTACCCGGGCTGGCTGCCATGCCTTCACCCCGAACTGCGTAGCGTCGCCTGGCCAGGCAAGTTCAAGCCAGATCTACCTCCTCGATACGACAGGACCACCGACCCCACGGAGTTCCTGCAACTCTATGAGCTGAGCATCGAAGCGGCCAACGGCGACGAAAAAGTCATGGAGAACTAGTTTCCCATGGCTCTTACGGATGGGGCCCGCTCCTGGCTCCAGAACCTGCAACACGACTCGATCTCCTCCTGGGACGAGATGCGCGACCGCTTCGTCGCCAACTTCTAGGGCACTCACGACCGCCCACCGGCCGCGGGCGATCTACGCCGCATCAAGCAACAGCCAGGAGAGACCCCCCAGAAGTACATCCAGTGCTTCAACAACACCCGCCTCAAGATCCCCAACATCACGAACGAATCCATCATCTCCGCGTTCTCAGACGGCGTCCGTGGCATCAAGATGAAGGAAGAGCTGGCTATCCACAAGGAGCTTTACCCATCTCAGGAGCTGTTCAACCTGGCGACCAAGTGCGCGAGAGCCGAGGAGGGGCGCCTCTCTCTCCTTGAACTGCCAGCTGCAGGAGTGGAGGAGAAGAATGCCAAAGCCAAGGACGTGAAGCACAAAGAGGCAGTAGTGCTCGTAGCGGAGCCCGACACCAAGTGAGGCAGAGATCAGCCCGAGTCATCCAAGAACGGCCGTCCGTTCTTTGCCTTCCACAACCTGAACACCCACAATACCAGCGACTGTCAAGAGCTCAGAGCCATTCGGGAAGGACGCTTCGGTCGACGCCCGGAGCGCAACGACTGGGGTTACGGCCGCGGAGGAGGACGCGGAGGCAGACGCTGGGACGACCGTGGCCCGTGCCAGGAGTGGCGCGACCGACCTCGTGAGGACCGCTGGCAGGACGAACCTCGCGAGGGCGCCTGGAGGGAACCGCCTCGTGAGGATTTCCCCCAGGGCAACGCCGGTCTTCCCCCGTTGCCGCCACCGAGAAGGAATGACGACCACCACCAGGACGAGGGGGCTGGGGGCTTCCAGGAGCCGTGTGCGATCACTTGCATCTTGGGCGGTGCTTAGGCCCCAGCCTCTCAGCGCATCTTCAAAAAGTTCGCTCGTGAGGTGAATGCGGCGCTCCCCAAGCTCGAGGCCACGCGCCTGCTCAGGTGGTCCCAATACGCCATCACCTTCAATTCAGCTGACCAACTCAAGAGCGCAGCCACCGCTGGCACACTCCCTATGCTGTGCTCCCCAGTCATCAGCAATGTGCAAGTCACCAAGACTCTCATCGACGGCGGCGCAGAGCTCAACGTCCAATCCATCGACACGTTCAACAACCTCCAAGTGCCCTATGAGCAGCTCCAGCCAACCAAGCCTTTCTCAAGAGTGACTGACGGTTCCACTACACCGATAGGGCAAGTCCGCCTGCCTGTCACCTTCGGGGAGCGCAAGAACTATCGCACCAAATGCATCGACTTCGACGTCACGCACATCCGCCTGCCGTACAATGCCATCCTCGGGTATCTAGCCCTGGCCAAGTTCATGGCAATCACTCACCATGGCTACAACGTCCTCAAGATGCCAGGAAGCGGGGGAATCATCATGGTCCCATGTGAAGAAAGGGATGCGGTGTGCTCCCTTGAGCGAGCCTTCCAGGCCATAGCAATCGACAACCCTGACAGCAGAAGTGAAGGCCCTCCGGAGACCACCCCCAAGAAGAAGCTGCCGCGCCGCCCAGGACCCCAAGAAGATGGCATCGTGTCAGGAGCCTCATCAGGATTAGCGCCCGCTCCAGGGGCGCCTCCCTCCACCGCATAGGAAAGCGCACCCTCCTCGGGTAGGGCTCGGGTGCTCTCTCCTGGAGAGCCTCAGACCTTGCCAACCTCATGAGGGAGGCGCTTGGGAACCACTTGGAAGCGTGCTTCACAGCACACTTTCCTTAGGAGAGCACAGGGCGAGGAGTACCCACCACTCAGGAGTTCATCACCAAGACCACCGAAGAACTTCAAGAAGCAAGGGCCATGCGCGGCCACGGCCGCTCACAAGGCACAACCCCCCATCCAGGCGAGGATGCCGGGCTGCGCATCTGCATCGACATCCCAGGACTCAACAGGGCCGCCTCTCAGGAGCGCTTCTGGCTTTAGCATGTGGGCCGCTGTGAGGGTCCACCACACAGCTACGTCCGCATGCCCTTCGGCTTGCCGAGCGTGGCGTCGGCCTATCAGCACAACGTGCGGCAAGTCTTGGCGGCTCAGGAGGCCAGGTTCCGCACCGTCCCGGAGGAGATGAGGACGGTCTTCAGGGAGCATCCCGAGCACCCAGAGCCTCCCGAGGCTCAGGGTCCCGGTGGCTCATGAGGAGCCATTCCATCAACACGTGGCTTCCGCTGCACCAACTCTACTTCGTCTATAGAACCAGGTGATATCTTCCAACTTCATTTAAGCTGGGAGCGCCCCACGGGCTGCATTATTCCCAGGCCACGTGGGTCTCCCTGTGGCATGTATCCCTTCAGCTTATGTCTCTAGCTTACCTTGTTGGGGGCCCCCCTCGGGCTGCATCATCCCCATGCCGCTCGGGCTAGACCCAGTGGCATGTATCTTCCTGCATTTACCAAAGTCGATCTGCTCTTCATGCTTAACCTGCCAACTCCTCTCACCTGCTCGATCACTGCCCGCCACGGGTCCGTTCGCCCTATGCAATTTTCTTGCACGTTAAAAGGGGGGCTCCTGAGCATCGCGACTCAGGAGCTCTTACTGGCTCTCCAGTCCTCACCCCTGGCCTTGACCACGACATCGCGACCTGGCATACCAGCGGCGGCTGAGCTCGCTCGAGGGCCGGGACCTAAGGACTTAGAGTGCTTGCATCTAACCGCCTTGCAGGGACATACAGTCACCAAGACTCAAGACCAGGAGCAACCCGCCTTGAGGTAGGGCCTCGTGAGTCCCGCGCTGGCTCACGAGTGCCCAGATACACCTCGAAGCCTTGCCATGCAAGCCACGTGTCAGGGCGGGGCTGTACATGCCCCGGGGGCTCCTCCTGGAGGGCCCCCCCATCCCACACCCAAGTGGAAGCTCCATGCTCCGCGCTGGCTGTCGACACTGCCGAGGAGCGGCTATGCCCATGCACAAGCGGAAGCACTATGCTCCGCGCTGGTGATAAACAACTGAGGGTGATGATACGTCCATTTTGCATCATGCTTTTATATAGATATTTATGGCATTATGGGCTGTTATTACACATTATGTCACAATACTTATGCCTATTCTTTCTTATTTTACAAGGTTTACATAAAGAGGGAGAATGCCGGCACCTGGGATTCTGGGCTGGAAAAGGAGCAAATATTAGAGACCTATTCTGCACAACTCCAAAAGTCCTGAAACTTCACGGAAGATGTTTTCCAAATATATAAAAAATACTGAGAGCAAGAACTTTACCAGGGGGGCACACCCTTCCCACGAGGGTGGGGGGTGCGCCCTACCGCCCAGGGCGCGCCCCCTACCTCGTGGGCCCCTGGTGGCCCTCCGGTGACCATATTCTGCTATATGGAGTCTTTCGATGGGAAAAAATCATAAGCCATCTTCTCAGACGAAACTCCACCGCCACGAGGCGGAACCAATCTAGGGCTCTGGCGGAGCTGTTCTGCCGGGGAAACTTCCCTCCCGGAGGGGGAAATCATCGCCATCGTCATCACCAACGCTCCTCTCATCGGGAGAGGGCAATCTCCATCAACATCTTCATCAGCACCATCTCATCTCAAAACCCTAGTTCATCTCTTGTATCCAATTCTTGCCTTCAAGTCCGGGATTGGTGCTAGTAGGTAGCTAGTAGTGTTAATTACTCCTTGTAGTTGATGCTAGTTGGTTTAATTGGTGGAAGATCATATGTTCAGATCCTATATGCATATTAATACCCCTCTGATTATTCAAAACTTTTATGCTCGGCTTTCTGGTAACAATCGCACCATGCTTGATACTTCTTGTGCTGGCTCTTTTATGATGAAGACTATTGAATTCAAATGGGATTTATTGGAAAGAATTAAAAGTAACTCTGAAGATTGGGACCTCGACAATGGTAAGGAGTCAGGTATGACACCTAGATTTGATTGTGTTAAATCTTTTATGGATACCGATATTTTTCGTAAATTTAGCACTAAATATGGACTTGACTCTGAGATAGTAGCTTCTTTCTATGAATCTTTTGCTGCTTATGTTGATCTCCCCATGGAGAAGTGGTTTAAATATCATCCTCCCATAGAAGTAAAAGTAGCTGCACCTATTAAAGTTGAAGAAAAGACTATCACTTATAATGATCTTATTGTTCCTACTTCTTATGTTGAGAAACCACCTTTCCCTGTTAGGATAAAGGATCATGCTAAAGCTTCAACTGTGGTTCGTAAAAGCAATATTAAAACATATACACCCCCTGAGCAAGTTAAAGTTGAACCTAATATTGCTATTGTTAAAGATCTCTTGTCTGATAATATAGATGGGCATGTTATTTATTTCTGTAATGAAACTGCTAGAATTGCTAAACCCCATGATAAAGATAAACCTAGACCTGTGGTAGGCATGCCTGTTATTTCTGTTAAAATAGGAGATCATTGTTATCATGGCTTATGTGATATAGGTGCTAGTGCTAGTGCAATACCTTATTCCTTATACCAAGAAGTTATGCATGATATTGCACCTGCTGAGATGGAAGGTATTGATGTCACAATTAAACTTGCCAATAGGGATACTATTTCACCAATGGGAATTGTTAGAGATGTCGAAGTCTTGTGTGGGAAAACTAAATATCCTGTTGATTTTCTTGTTCTTGGTTCCCCACAAGATAGCTTTTGTCCCATTATATTTGGTAGACCCTTCTTAAATACTGTTAATGCTACCATAGATTGCAAAAGAGATGTTGTTACTATCGGTTTAGATGATATGACTCATGAATCTAATTTTTCTAAATTTAGTAGACAACACCGTGAAGAAGAATTACCTAGTAAGGATGAAATTATTGGTCTTGCTTCTATTGCTGTACCTCCTAGTGATCCTTTAGAACAATACCTGCTAGACCTTGAAAATGATATGTTTATGAATGAAAGAAGGGAATTAGATGAAGTATTCTTTAAACAGGAACCTATTCTGAAAAACAATTTACCTGTTGAAATCCTAAGGGATCCTCCTCCACCCAAGGGTGATCTCGTGTTTGAGCTTAAACCGTTACCTGATACTCTTAAATATGCTTATCTTGATGAGAAAAAGATATATCCTGTTATTATTACTGCTAACCTTTCAGAACATGAAGAAGAGAGATTATTGAAAACTATGAATAAGCACCATGCTGCTATTGGGTATACTCTTGATGATCTTAAGGGTATTGGTCCCACTCTATGTCAACATAAAATTAATTTGGAAGAAGATGCTAAACCAGTTCATGATCATCAACGCCGGCTGAATCCTAAAATGAAAGAAGTGGTAAGAAAGGAGATACTAAAGCTCCTTGAGGCAGGTATAATTTATCCTGTTGCTGATAGTCAGTGGGTAAGCCCTGTCCATTGTGTCCCTAAGAAGGGAGGTATTACTGTTGTTCCTAATGATAAAGATGAATTGATTCCTCAAAGAATTATTACAGGTTATAGGATGGTAATTGGTTTCCGGAAATTAAATAAGGCTACTAAAAAGGATCATTACCCCTTACCTTTTATCGATTAAATGCTAGAAAGATTATCCAAACATACAAATTTTTGCTTTCTAGATGGTTATTCTGGTTTCTCTCAAATACCCGTGTCAGCCAAAGATCAATCAAAGACTACTTTTACATGCCCTTTTGGTACTTTTGCTTATAGACGTATGCCTTTTGGTTTATGCAATGCACCTGATACCTTTCAAAGATGCATGATGGCCATATTCTCTGACTTTTGTGAAAAGATTTGTGAGGTTTTCATGGACGACTTTTCCGTCTACGGATCTTCTTTTAATGATTGCTTGAGCAACCTTGATCGAGTTTTGCAGAGATGTGAAGAAACTAATCTTGTCTTGAATTGGGAAAAGTGCCACTTTATGGTTAATGAAGGTATTGTCTTGGGGCATAAAGTTTCTGAAAGAGGTATTGAAGTTGATAAAGCCAAGGTTGATGCTATTGAAAAGATGCCATGTCCCAAGGACATAAAAGGTATAAGAAGTTTCCTTGGTCATGCCGGTTTTTATAGGAGGTTCATTAAGGACTTCTCAAAAATCTCTCGGCCTTTGACTAATTTATTACAAAAATATATACCATTTGTTTTTATGATGATTGCGTAGAAGCATTTGAAATACTTAAGAAAGCATTGATCTCTGCACCTATTGTTCAGCCACCTGATTGGAATTTACTCTTTGAAATTATGTGTGATGCTAGTGATTATGCTGTAGGTGCTGTTCTAGGACAAAGAGTTGATAAGAAACTAAATTTTATTCAATATGCTAGTAAAACTCTAGACAATGCTCAAAGAAATTATGCTACTACTGAAAAGGAATTCTTAGCAGTTGTATTAGCTTGTGATAAGTTTAGACCTTATATTGTTGATTCTAAAGTAACTATTCACACTGATCATGCTGCTATTAAATATCTTATGGAAAAGAAGGATGCTAAACCTAGACTTATTAGATGGGTTCTCTTGCTACAAGAATTTGATTTGCATATTGTTGATAGAAAAGGAGTTGAGAACCCCGTTGCAGACAACTTATCTAGGTTAGAAAATGTGCTTGATGACCCACTACCTATTGATGATAGCTTTCCTGATGAGCAATTAAATGTCATAAATGCTTCTCATACTGCTCCATGGTATGATGATTATGCTAATTACATTGTTGCTAAGTTTATACCACCTAGTTTCACATACCAGCAAAAGAAAAAGTTCTTCTATGATTTGAGGCATTACTTTTGGTATGACCCACATCTTTATAAAGAAGGAGTAGATGGTGTTATTAGACGTTGTGTACCTGAGCATGAACAGGAACAGATCCTACGCAAGTGTCACTCCGAAGCTTAGGGAGGACACCATGCTGGAGATAGAACTGCACATAAGGTACTGCAATCTGGTTTTTATTGGCCTACTCTCTTCAAGGATGCCCGTAAGTTTGTCTTTTCTCATGATGAATGTCAATGAATTGGTAATATTAGTAGACGTCAAGAAATGCCTATGAATTATTCACTTGTTATTGAACCATTTGATGTTTGGGGCTTTGACTATATGGGACCTTTTCCTTCCTCTAATGGTTATACACATATTTTAGTTGCTGTTGATTACGTTACTAAGTGGGTAGACTAGTAGTGCTGATCATAACACTTCTATTAAAATGTTTAAAGAAGTTATTTTTCCAAGATTTGGAGTCCCTAGATATTTAATGACGGATGGTGGTTCACATTTTATTCATGGTGCTTTCCGTAAAATGCTTGCTAAATAGGATGTTAATCATAGAATTGCATCTCCTTATCACCCTCAGTATAGTGGTCTAGTAGAATTGAGTAATAGAGAACTCAAATTAATTTTGCAAAATACTGTTAATAGGTCTAGAAAGAATTGGTCCAAGAAACTTGATGATGCATTATGGAACTATAGAACTGCATGTAAAAATCCTACGGGTATGTCTCCGTATAAAATGGTCTATGGAAAAGCATGTCACTTACCTCTCGAACTTGAACACAAGGCTTATTGGGCTATTAAAGAAATCAATTATGATTTTAAACTTGCCGGTGAGAAGAGGTTATTTGATATTAGCTCACTTGATGAATGGAGAACCCAAGCCTACGAAAATGCCAAGTTGTTTAAAGAAAAAGTTAAAAGATGGCATGAAAAAAAGATACAAAAGCGTGAGTTTAATGTAGGTGATTATGTATTGCTATACAACTCACGTTTAAGATTTTTTGCAGGAAAATTTCTCTCTAAATGGGAAGGTCCTTACGTTACCGAGGAGGTCTACCGTTCCGGTGCCATAAAAATCAACAACTTCGAAGGCACAAATCCGAAGGTGGTGAACGGTCAAAGAATCAAACATTATATCTCAGGTAATCCCATAAATGTTGAAACCAATGGTATTGAAACCGTAACCCCGGAGGAATACATATGGGACACTTCCTGGAACGTTTTAGACTCCGAAAAGGAATAGGTATGTGGTACGGTAAGTAAACCGACTCCAAAACAGTTTTTAAGGCAACATTTCTCCGTTTTGGAATATTTAGAAAAATAAAAAAATAAGTAGCAGTCCGGGAAGGACACGAGGGCTCCACGAGGGTGGAGGGCGCGCCCTACCCTACTGGGCGCGCCCCCTACCTTGTGGGCACCTCGTGTGCTCTTCGGACTCCGTTTTCGTACACGACACGTATTTTGGTTGGTAAAAATTCATTATATAATCTCCCGGGGGTTTTGACTCCCGTATCATGCAAATATATCTTGTGTTTGTTTTGAGCTGTCCTGCTGCAGACAAAGCAACATGTCGTCCCAGGGTTCGGAAGGAGAAAGCTACGTGGCTGATTACCTTGCAGATCCTAAGGTTTATGAGGATGTGGAGCATTGCGGTTGGACTACGGAAGAAGAAGAGGACTATGAACCCAAGGGAAAGGAGGAGACGAGATCAAACGAAGATGAAGTCCCACTACCTCAACCTAGGGACATGCATGTGGAGTTCAAAAAGTCAAGCCTCCCGGATAGAGTAAGGAAACCTAAGATCGAGTTTATCCCTTTTCGCCTCTTGCAGGAGAACAAACAGGAACTATGCAAAAAGATACTAAGCTTGGAGAAGGAGATCGAGGACCTAAGGGACCAAAATTTTGTCCTCAAACGCAAATTAAGGAAGAAGCCTACGCCATCAAAAAAATCACCACCGTCTCCACCAACAAAGAAGAGTTGAGTATCTGGTATGGGCACTCCACTTGGCAACTGCCAAGCTTGGGGGAGTGCCCCGGTATCGTATCACCATGACTTTAACTTTACCATTTTTCTTAGTTCGATCCTTTTGGTAATATCTTGATCTAGTAGAATAAAGTTTTAGTATGATCTAGTTGTGAGTTTTGCTTTATTATCCTTCTATGTAATTGATTCCGTGAGCTATACAATAAAGATTAGTGTTGAGTCAAGGGCTTGATTATTTTGCCATGATCCTAAGTGAATAAAAGAAAAGAGAAAGAAATAAAAAGAAACAAAGAGATCATGTGAATCTTATGGAGAGTAATGAGATCACATAGAAAGAGTATGTTGAATAAAAGTTGTTGAGGGTTGACAAACACAGTTTTGGTCATTGTTGCTATTAATAGGAAGTAATAAAGAAAGAGAGGTCTTCACATATAAATATACTATCTTGGACATCTTTTATGATTGTGAGGACTCATTAAAATATGACATGCTAAAGAGTTGACATTGGACAAGGAACACAACGTAATGGGTTATGTTTTCTTACATCTGAGATAAATTATATTGTCTTGGATCTTCCAACATGATGAGCTTGCCTTTCCCCCTCATGCTAGCTTCATTGCACCAAGTAGAGATACTACTTGTGCTTCCAAATACCCTTAAACCTATCTTGCCATAAGAGTCCACCATATCTACCTATGGATTGAGTAAGATCCATCAAGTAAGTTGTCATCGATGCAAGCAATAAAAATTGCTCTCTAAATATGTATGATTGATTGGTGTGGAGGAAATAAGCTTTATACGATCATGTGATATGGAAGTAATAAAAGCACCAGACTGCATAATAAAGGTCCATATCACAAGGGGCAATATAAAGTGATGTTCTTTTGCATTAAGATTTTGTGCATCCAACCATAAAAGCGCATGACAACCTCTGCTTCCCTCTGCGAAGGGCCTATCTTTTACTTTTATCTCCTACATTTCATAAGAGTCATGGTGATTTTCACCCTTCCTTTTTACACTTTATTCCTTTGGCAAGCACAGTATGTTGGAAAGATCATGGTATATATAGCTAATTGGATGTGAGTTTTCATGAACTATTACTGTTGACATTACCCTTGAGGTAAAACATTGGGAGGCAAAACTATAAGCCCCTATCTTTTTATGTGTCCGATTAAAACTTCATACCCATAAGTATTGCGTGAGTGTCAGCAATTGTGAAAGATTATATGCTAGTTGAGTATGTGGACTTGCTGAAAAGCTCGGCTCTTATACATTGACTCTTTCCTATGTTATGATAAATTGCAATTGCTTCAATGACTGAGATTGTAGTTTGTTAGTTTTCAATAAAGTTTATGATTCATACTTGATATTGTGATTGAATTATTAATCTAGCATTAGATATTATATGACAAAGAATTATATAAGTTGTTGTTCTAAGAATGATCATGATGCCCTCATGTCCGTATTTTATTTTTATCGACACCTCTATCTCTAAACATGTGGACATATTTTTCGATTTCGGCTTTTCGCTTGAGGACAAGCGAGGTCCAAGCTTGGGGGAGTTGATACATCCATTTTGCATCATGCTTTTATATTGATATTTATTGCATTATGGGCTGTTATTATACATTATGTCACAATACTTATGCCTATTCTTTCTTATTTTACAAGGTTTACATAAAGAGGGAGAATGCCGGCAGCTGGGATTCTGGGCTGGAAAAGGAGCAAATATTAGAGACCTATTCTGCACAACTCCAAAAGTCCTGAAACTTCACGGAAGATGTTTTCTAAATATATAAAAAATACTGAGAGCAGGAACTTTACCAGGGGGGCCACACCCTTCCCACGAGGGTGGGGGGCACGCCCTACCCCCCAGGGCGCGCCCCCTACCTCGTGGGCCCCCTGATGGCCCTCCGGTGACCATCTTCTACTATATGGAGTCTTTTGATGGGAAAAAAAATCATAAGCCATCTTCTCGGATGAAACTCCGCCGCCACGAGGCGGAACGTTGGCGGAACCAATCTAGGGCTCTGGCAGAGCTGTTCTGCCGGGGAAACGTCCCTCCCGGAGGTGGAAATCATCGCCATCATCATCACCAACGCTTCCCTCATCGGGAGAGGGCAATCTCCATCAACATCTTCATCAGCACCATCCCATCTCAAAACCCTAGTTCATCTCTTGTATCCAGTTCTTGTCTTCAAGTCCGGGATTGGTGCTAGTAGGTTGCTAGTAGTGTTAATTACTCCTTGTAGTTGATGCTAGTTGGTTTAATTGGTGGAAGATCATATGTTCAGATCCTATATGCATATTAATACCCCTCTGATTATGAACATGTTTATGCTTTGTGAGTAGTTACTTTTGTTCCTGAGGACATGGGAGAAGTCTTGCTATTAGTAGTCATGTGAATTTGGTATTCGTTCGATATTTTAATGAGATATATGTTGTCTCTCCTCTAGTGGTGTTATGTGAACGTCGACTACATACCACTTCACCATTATTTGGGCCTAGAGGAAGGCATTGGGAAGTAATAAGTAGATGATGGGTTGCTAGAGTGACAGAAGCTTAAACCCTAGTTTATGCGTTGCTTCGTAAGGGGCTGATTTGGATCCATATGTTTCATGCTATGGTTAGGTTTACCTTAATACTTTTGTTGTAGTTGCGATGCTTGCAATAGAGGTTAATCATAAGTGGGATGCTTGTCCAAGTAAGGGCAGTACCCAAGCACCGGTCCACCCACATACCAAATTATCGAAGTACGAAACGCGAATCATATGAACGTGATGAAAACTAGCTTGACGATATTCCCATGTGTCCTCGGGAGCGTTTTACATCTTATAAGAGTTTGTCCAGGCTTGTCCTTTGCTACAAAAAGGATTGGGCCACCTTGCTGCACCTTATTTACTTTTGTTACTTGTTGCTCGTTTCAAATTATCTTATCACAAAATTATCTATTACCACTTATTTCAGTACTTGCAGAGAATACCTTGCTGGAAACCGCTTATCATTTCCTTCTACTCCTCGTTGGGTTCGACACTCTTACTTATCGAAAGGACCACGATAGATCCCCTATACTTGTGGGTCATCAGGCGACCCCACGGTTGCACCAACCTCAGGGAGACCAGAGCTCAGCGCCCAGCCTCACCACGATGCCTCCCCTCGGGAGAGTCGCGCGAGGGGGCTGGGCATGGGAGCTGCGCTCGGGTCACGCCCAAGCGCATGCCACCCAACCAGGTCCCCCGGACCTTGGCGTCGCGCACCCCTCCCGAGGCCTCGGCGAGGGCAGGTATGGAAATTGTTTGAACGCCAAGGGGGACTCGTGAGCATCACGACTTAGGAGCCTAACTGATCTCCGGTCGGCCCAATGGCGGTGGAGGTATGCGCGGGGTCGAGATCTGCCGACGTAGAACATTAATCTATCCTCACGAACTCTCCCTATATGTTGTTCGCACGTCAAGGGGGACTCCTGAGCATCGTGACTTAGGAGCCTAACTGGTCACGTAGCCCCTCACTCCTTGGACCGTCCTGGTCTCCGGTCGGCCCAATGGCGCTTGAGGTATGCGCGGGGCCGGGCTCTGCCGATGCAGAACAAAGCAAATAGGAAGGAAAACACAAAATCTCGAAGCAAATATTACAAGCATACTGTCCTCACGATACCAAATGAAAAGTCTAAATGTCTCCACGAGGCCTGATGTATGTCGCAGGAATGAAACGAGAAGAATAGCCACAGGTCACCCCTGGATGTCGCCGTCGCCCGCGGAAGGTGCTCCCCCGTGGGCGACAATGTTCTCACCTTCACCACCAGACACAGGATCCGCGGCATCACCAGACAGAGGATCGGAGATGAAGCTGCAAAACTTCCCCAGCAAAGTCTCCACTTGACCTTGAACAGCTGAGGCGGCGGCTTCACAGAGATCTTCGGCCACAGGCTCCAGTAGCTCGTCAAGGTGGGCGTTGGGGTCGCAGAGGTGCAGATGGCTGAGGACGCGAGTCAGTGCATCTGAAGACAGCACATGAGCTTCTGCCTCCTCCATGGGACCGAGGCCCTCAATGACCTCCTCAAGCGCCTTCACCACGAGAGGAAGCAGCTGGGCGGGGCCGTCGTCATCAGTGTCCAGCGGCTTCTCCAGGCCATGCTTGTAGAGCGTCCTCAACGCCTTGCGAGATCTCTTCTCGAGGTCGGCGAAGGCCACATGGTCTTCGGCCAGGACTCGCGCCTTGGCGTCAAGATCGGCCTCCCTCGCCTCCATCTTCTGCTCCAACTCTTCTAACCGGTTGCGATCGGCAGCCTGCTTCTTCCCCAGCTCCGCCAGCTCAGCATCACGGTTCTTGACGGCTTCCTCCCGGGCTTCCATCTCCTTCTCCTCTGCTTGCCAGCGGCGTACCTCTTCAGCGTGCTTGTCGTGCATGCTCTGCAGCTCGCCCTCCACCGCTTGGCAGCGGTCACAAACGGCTTTGGCGTCTTTCAACGCCACTCAAAATCGACTGCAGCACCAGCGGCTTCTTGCTTCTCCCTGTCGGAAGCTGCAACAGCCTGGCCTAGCGCCGCGTGTACCGCCAGGTCAGAATGAAGCCAACTGGAGGCTAACTCCAGACGCCCGGCCACCATGCGCGGGTCAACGCTCAGGAGATCCGCCTGCAGTTGGGTCATCTCTGAAAGGGCACGCTCCAAGACGGCAGCAGGAGCAGAAGGACCAGGAAGTGGAGATGCAGCAGGAGGAGTAAGCGACATCATCACCAGGGCTTGGGAGACCGCGGGTTCCGGACCAGCTGGGACCTCATCAGCCGCGCCAAGTACCGGCACTTCTGGAGCCAGCGGGGCCGTGGGGGCTGGCTTCACGCGGCGATGCTCCACTTGGCCCCACGAGGACGACCGGGCTGGGGAGACACGAGCGATGTTGCCTCCCTGCTCTGCGGAGGGAGGCACAACCGCCGTACCCTCCTTCCTCTTCTTCGCCGAAGATGCCGGCCTGATCAACCAAAGGCAAGCGTCAGGAAATAACAAGTACCAGGAGGGATAAAGCGAAGTTCGAGACACCTATCGGTCCACCGCCAAGTACTTCACCTTTCGCTTTTGAAGCTTGAGGCCTGATAGCATCGGGGCCTGAGGGGCAGGTGTCTGGGCCCCGGCGGCGCCATGCGGTGCGGAGGCAGAACCGGATTCAGCCCCAGGAGGTGTTGGGGTGGAGGCAGCACCACAGTCTACTAGCGACGACCTACCCTTCGTCGGGACGAGGGGTTGCTCCTTCCCTCCTTGGTAGGCGTTGGCCTCAGCATCATCAGGAAGGGCGCGGAGAATCTCGGCCTTTCTCGGAGGGGAGGTCTCCCCCACCTCTTCCGGGGTCTCCTCCGAGTCCACCTCCTCTTCCCACTCTCCGCGGGACTTGCCAGAAGACACCTCCACTGGTTTTTGCGCTGAAGGAGCTCCTGAAAACACCGGCGGCACCAGCCCGCGCGCATCAAAAGTCAGCTTGGTGGCAACGAATTCCTCCCGGTCCCTGCGTTGGAACAGGGGAATGAAGGCGCTAGGCGGGTACTTCTGGTTGTCTCCGACTATGAGACGCATGACGACGTCCAGTTCGTCGCCAGGCAGGTCCCCCAGCCTCAGGCGGGCCTTGTTTTCCCCTCCTTCAAGCTCCCAGAAGGGGCACGCGCGTGCCTGGAGTGGGGCAACCTGCAGCGTCAAGAACTCCCTCAGGAGCATCGCTCCGGTTATTTTGGCCGCCCTTGTGTTGCCCGTCAAGAACTCCTTGCCTTGCCGGGGCGCCTTCGTCGGCAACACAAGGCGCGGATGGGCGAGCTTGGCGTCCACCATGACCCATTTGGATCGAATGTTGTCGGCCCTCTTGCCGATGCTCGAGATCGAGTTTGTGTTTCCGGACGCAACGAAGTTGGCGCATCTAGAGATGTGACCCTCACTGACGCGGAGGAAGAAGAAATGGCGCAGGAGCGCCACGGATGGCATCACGCCCAGGTACACTTCACAGTAGTAGGCAAAGATGGACAGGAGGAGGACGGAGTTGGGATGGAGATGCAACGCTTGCAGCCTATAGTGGTCGAGGACTTCGTAAAAGAAATCAGAGAAGGGAGGGACCAACCCGACGGCAACGCTGCTCTAAAAGAAGGGAAAGAAGGTGCTCCCCTCAGGCTCCGGCTCGTCGGAGGCGAGCCGGAGCTCCGTATTCCCCCACTCGTTGCTCTCTCCCGCCGTCAGCAAGCGCACAGAGGCAAGGCTCTTCTCTGTGACAGTGGGCGCCTCAAGAGCGGGCTCGTACCAAACAGGGGACGAGGAAGTCTTGACCTTGCGCGGTGCCATGGGCGGAAGATGCAGAGCAAGGCCGGAGCAGATCTGTAGGTAGCAAGCGGCGAAGAACGAGAAAGGGGATCTAGAGCGAGGCAAGGAAGAAGCAATGAGGGCAAGTGCCACCCGCGCCAACCTTTTGTCAGGTCAAGCAGTTGCCAAGGCAGCGTGGGGAAGCGGAGACACCCACGTCCAATCAACCGCCACGCGTCAACCAAGGCCGCATGCTTTTCTGGGCCCGCGGTGCTCCGAACTTGACCCTTGGCTTCGCCGTGAAGCCAAGCCCGAGCGCACCTTGGGACCGGGGCTACTGTCGGCGTTCTGGGAACGGGGGTCCCCAGACTTGCCTGCCTGCGGCCCGCGGCATGGTGGAGCCAGTAGGCCGTACGACCCATCTTCACCAACAAGGCACCCAAGACCCTCACGAGGGGCCAAGCCTCGTGAAGCGGATGACGCAAGACCTCCTCTAGAGCGGCCTGGTCAGGCAGGCTCATGAGGAGCGGAGATATCAAGGCGGGGCAAACCTCACGAGGCTTTCGTGACGTGAGCCATGACGATCGACACCAGGCGGGCACCAGCGTGCGCAGCGTCCTTGCTTCCTCTTTGGTGCAAAGGGGGCAAGCGCATCCGCGGAGTACCGAGGCATGAGGCAAAGGTTGCCATTTCGGTGCAACAAGACCAAGGCCATGGACTTTAGGACGGAAGTCATCGTGGAGCCCGAGACAGCGTCACCACCAGAGCTTTGTGCAGGCGAAGACCGCTTTTATCAGGATAGCTTGTACTAGCTGCCCCCCTTTGAATTAGCCCGCCATTGTTGGCTCCCTTCCCGCTCAATATTTGGGAAGAGGACCAGTGCCTCTATAAATAGGGCTAGCCACCATAGTAGGAGAGGGGTCATCAGACCCAGAGAGACACGCAAGTCCGAAAGCACAAGAACACCTCAACCTCAGGATGCTGTTATTCCACTTGTACTGTTCATCATAAGCCCAAGAGGCAATCCACCACCACACTGGAGTAGGGTATTACACCACAATGGTGGCCCGAACCAGTATAAACCCCGTGTCTTTCTGTGTTGTGAGTTCGTCGAGTTCGTCCGCAAGATCTTAGCGAGCTAGAGCGTAGATTGGTAGGAGGGAAAGACTTCGCACGCACCCCAGAGTTTGAACCTTAAGGGTTAGCCGGAGCCCCACATCCGACAGCGCCGCCACCGAGTCCGACCGGGACTCCGTCTCGTTGCCGCCGCCTTGCCCCTCCCGCAAGCAGCACCCCCTCGTCCCCTTTAAATACCACCCAACCCGGCCCCTCTCCTCAACAAGTCGCTGCCGCCTCCAGCCGCCACTGCCGCGCTACCGCCGCTGCCGCCTCGTGTCGCCGCCGCCGCCACTTCGCGTCGCCACCCCGCCCCGCAGCCACAGCCGCAGCCGCCCACAGCCGTCACCGGAGCATGCCGCCACCGCTACTCGCCACCGACCCGCCGCCCGACCCGCCGCCCGATCCGGTATAAACCGCCGATCCGATCCGATTTTTTTCGGTTTCTTACTAAAACCCGGTTTATTCTTTAGTTTAGTTTACTTAGCGGACACTCGTCCATTAGTTTTCGGTAGCGAACAATTTTCATTCGTTAGGTCTCTGTAGCGAACGTTCGTTCGTTAGATTTTTCTTTTTCTGTTTATTTTCGGCCAGGGACCTATCCATAATTATTTTCTTCACAGATTAGTGCCTCATCTTTAAACGATCACAACTTTTTGCTCGTTTATCCAAATCCAACGAAACCAACACCAAATTCTTCGTTATGTTCTCATCTGCTCAGATAATCAACTTAAACATGTTTTTGAAACTTTAAAATTTGGTTTCAAACATATTTGAATTGGAACTTCTTTTGACCATAACTTGAGTTTCGTATCTCCGATTTGATTGATTCTTTTTGCAAATCAAAGCTCTTCACTTGAACTTTATGCTTAGATATTTTTATTTGGTTTGACTTTGCCTCTTATGCTTGAGTGCTTATGTATGCTATTGTTTGTCTATGATAGATTTTCAGGAGTGCGAAGCTTGCTAGTACGAATCCCTAGGGTTTTCCGATCGTCAGCAAGGGAAGTTACACTTTGATCAGATCCCTTTATCACCCAGTTTTTATGCATTAGTTTCAACCCTCAAACATTGCATGACTAGGATTGGGAACATGTGGTTGTTGCTATGTGGTTCATGAGGTAGGAACCTAATACTTTTTATCACCCCAGGAGTATACGTTATGCTTATATTGCTTAGCCGTGCTCGTAGACGGGGATTGGTATGTGAGATTCGTGAAAGTTGCGAGAGTTATAATAATTAAGGGTATCTTAAGGTGGATACTTTAATACAAATCTAGGTGGAGTGGTTGCGGGAACCTGGAGAATCCATTGTTGTCCTAGGATACCCCCGAGTACCTGTGTGATCATCCTATGGAATGCCACCCAGGCTCAAAGGGATCATAAGATTATTCTTGCTAGAAACTTCCGTGTGCAGACACAAGCCATTATTGGCTCTGGAATAGTTGAGTAAGTTGTGTGACCTCTTTCAGTGGTAGGCTAAAGGAAATATGCCCTAGAGGCAATAATAATGTTATTATTTTATTTCCTTATATCATGATAAATGTTTATTATTCATGCTAGAATTGTATTATCCGGAAACATAATACTTGTGTGAATACATAGACAAACCAAACGTCACTAGTATGCCTCTACTTGACTAGCTCGTTGATCAAAGATGGTTATGTTTCCTAGCCATAGACATGTGTTGTCATATGATTAATGGGATCACATCATTAGGAGAATGATGTGATTGACATGACCCATTCCATTAGCTTAGCACCCGATCGTTTAGTATGTTGCTATTGCTTTCTTCATGACTTATACATGTTCCTATGACTATGAGATTATGCAACTCCCGTTTACCGGAGGAACACTTTGTGTGCTACCAAACGTCACAACGTAACTGGGTGATTATAAAGGAGCTCTACAGGTGTCTCCAAAGGTAAATGTTGGGTTGGCGTATTTCGAGATTAGGATTTGTCACTCCGATTGTCGGAGAGGTATCTCTGGGCCCTCTCGGTAATGCACATCACATAAGCCTTGCAAGAATTGCAACTAATGAGTTAGTTGCGAGATGATGTATTACGAAACGTGTAAAGAGACTTGCCGGTAACGAGATTGAACTAGGTATTGAGATACCGACGATCGAATCTCGGGCAAGTAACATACCGATGACAAAGGGAACAAAGTATGTTGTTATGCGGTCTGACCGATAAAGATCTTCGTAGAATATGTAGGAGACAATATGAGCATCCAGGTTCCGCTATTGGTTATTGATCGGACGTGTCTCGGTCATGTCTACATTGTTCTCGAACCCATAGGGTCCGCACGCTTAAGGTTTCAACGACAGTTATATTATGAGTTTATGCTTTTTGATGTACCGAAATTTGTTTGGCGTCCCGGATGTGATCACGGACATGACGAGAAGTCTCAAAATGGTTGAGACATAAAGATTGATATATTTGGATATCGAAAGTGTTCCGGGTGAAATCAGGATTTTACCGGAGTACCGGGATGTTACCGGAACCCCCCGGGAGGTATATGGGCCTTAGTGGGCTTTAGTGGAAGAGAGGAGAGGTGGCCAGGGCTGGGCCACGCGCCCCTCCCCCCTAGTCCGAATAGGACAAGGAGAGGGGGGCGGCGCCCCCCTTCCTTCTCTCTCTCCTCTTTCCCCCTTCCCGAATCCTATTCCAACTAGGAAAGGGGGGGAATCCTACTCCCGGTGGGATTAGGACTCCTCCTGGCGCGCCCTCCTCCTGGCCGGCCACACCCCCCTTTGATCCTTTATATACGGGGGCAGGGGGCACCCCTAGACACACAAGTTGATCCACGTGATCATATTCTTAGCCGTGTGCGGTGCCCCCTTCCACCATAATCCTCGATAATATTGCAGCAGTGCTTAGGCGAAGCCCTGCGACGGTAGTACATCAAGATCATCACCATGCCGTCGTGCTGACGGAACTCATCCCCAACACTTTGCTGGATCGGAGTCCGGGGATCTTCATCGAGCTGAACGTGTGCTAGAACTCGGAGGTGCCGTAGTTTCGGTGCTTGATCGGTCGGGCCGTGAAGACGTACGACTACATCAACCACGTTGAGCTAACGCTTCCGCTGTCGGTCTACAAGGGTACGTAGATCACACTCTCCCCTCTCGTTGCTATGCATCACCATGATCTTGCGTGTGCGTAGGAATTTTTTTGAAATTACTACATTCCCCAACAGTGGTATCAGAGCCTAGGTTTTATGTGTTGATGTAATATGCACGAGTGGAACACAAGTGAGTTGTGGGCGATATAAGTCATACTGCTTACCAGCATGTCATACTTTGGTTCGGCGGTATTGTTGGACGTAGCGGCCCGGACCGACATTACGCGTACGCTTACGCGAGACCGGTTCTCCCGACGTGCTTTGCACATAGGTGGCTTGCGGGTGACAGTTTCTCCAAATTTAGTTGAACCGAGTGTGGCTACGCCCAGTCCTTGCGAAGGTTAAAATAGCACCAACTTGACAAACTATCGTTGTGGTTTTGATGCGTAGGTAAGATTGGTCCTTGCTTAAGCCCGTAGCAGCCACATAAAACTTGCAACAACAAAGTAGAGGACGTCTAACTTGTTTTTGCAGGGCATGTTGTGATGTGATATGGTCAAGACATGATGATAAATTTTATTGTATGAGATGATCATGTTTTGTAACCGAGTTATCGGCAACTGGCATGAGCCATATGGTTGTCGCTTTATTGTATGCAATGCAATCACGCTGTAATGCTTTACTTTATCACTAAGCGGTAGCGATAGTCGTGGAAGCATAAGATTGGCGAGACGACAACGATGCTATGATGGAGATCAAGGTGTCGCGCCGGTGATGATGGTGATCACGACGGTGCTTCAAAGATGGAGATCACAAGCACAAGATGATGATGGCCATATCATATCACTTATATTGATTGCATGTGATGTTTATCTTTTATGCATCTTATCTTGCTTTGATTGACGGTAGCATTATAAGATGATCTCTCACTAATTATCAAGAAGTGTTCTCCCTGAGTATGCACCGTTGCAAAAGTTCTTCGTGCTGAGACACCACGTGATGATCGGGTGTGATAGGCTCTACGTTCAAATACAATGGGTGCAAAACAGTTGCACACGCGGAATACTCAGGTTATACTTGACGAGCCAAGCATATACAGATATGGCCTCGGAACACGGAGACCGAAAGGTCGAGCATGAATCATATAGTAGATATGATCAACATAGTGATGTTCACCAATGAAACTACTCCATCTCACGTGATGATCGGACATGGTTTAGTTTATTTGGATCATGTAATCACTTAGAGGATAAGAGGGATGTCTATCTAAGTGGGAGTTCTTTAAGTAATATGATTAATTGAACCTAAATTTATCATGAAACTTAGTACCTGATAGTATCTTGCTTGTTTATGCTTGATTGTAGATAGATGGCCCGTGCTGTTGTTCCGTTGAATTTTAATGCGTTCATTGAGAACGCAAAGTTGAAAGATGATGGTAGAAATTACACGGACTGGGTCCTTAACTTGAGGATTATCCTCATTGCTTCATAGAAGAATTACGTCCTGGAAGCACTGCTGGGTGCCAGGCCTGCTGCTGGAGCAACACCAGATGTTATGAACATCTGGCAGAGCAAAGCTGATGACTACTCGATAGTTCAGTGTGCCATGCTTTACGGCTTAGAATCGGGACTTCAACGACGTTTTGAACGTCATGGAGCATATGAGATGTTCCAGGAGTTGAAGTTAATATTTCAAGCAAATGCCCGGATTGAGAGATATGAAGTCTCCAATAAGTTCTATAGCTGCAAGATGGAGGAGAACAGTTCTGTCAGTGAGCATATACTCAAAATGTCTGGGTATAATAATCACTTGATTCAATTGGGAGTTAATCTTCTAGATGATTGCGTCATTGACAGAATTCTCCAATCACTGCCACCAAGCTACAAGAGCTTCGTGATGAACTATAATATGCAAGGGATGAATAAGACTATTCCCGAGCTCTTCGCAATGCTGAAAGCTGCGGAGGTAGAAATCAAGAAGGAGCATCAAGTGTTGATGGTCAACAGGACCACTAGTTTCAAGAAAAAAGGGCAAAGGGAAGAAGAAGGGGAACTTCAAAAAGAACAGCAAGCAAGTTGCTACTCAAGAGAAGAAACCCAAACCTGGACCTAAGCCTGAAACTGAGTGCTTCTACTGCAAGCAGACTGGTCACTGGAAGCGGAACTGCCCCAAGTATTTGGCGGATAAGAAGGATGGCAAGGTGAACAAAGGTATATGTGATATACATGTTATTGATGTGTACCTTACTAATACTCGCAGTAGCACCTGGGTATTTGATACCGGTTCTCTTGCTAATATTTGCAACTCGAAACAGGGACTACGGATTAAGCGAAGATTGGCTAAGGACGAGGTGACGATGCGCGTGGGAAATGGTTCCAAAGTCGATGTGATCGCAGTCGGCACGCTACCTCTACATCTACCTTCGGGATTAGTATTAGACCTAAATAATTGTTATTTGGTGCCAGCGTTAAGCATGAACATTATATCTGGATCTTGTTTGATGCGAGACGGTTATTCATTTAAATCTAAGAATAATGGTTGTTCTATTTATATGAGTAATATCTTTTATGGTCATGCACCCTTAAAGAGTGGTCTATTCTTATTAAATCTCGATAGTAGTGACACACATATTCATAGTGTTGAAGCCAAAAGATGCAGAGTTGATAATGATAGTGCAACTTATTTGTGGCACTGCCGTTTAGGTCATATCGGTAGAAAGTGCATGAAGAAACTCCATACTGATGGGCTTTTGGAACCACTTGATTATGAATCACTTGGTACTTGCGAACCGTGCCTTATGGGTAAGATGACAAAAACACCGTTTTCCGGTACTATGGAGAGAGCAACAGATTTATTGGAAATCATACATACAGATGTATGTGGTCCGATGAATGTTGAGGCTCGTGGCGGATATCGTTATTTTCTCACCTTGACAGATGACTTAAGCAGATATGGGTATATCTACTTAATGAAACATAAGTCTGAAACGTTTGAAAAGTTCAAAGAATTTCAGAGTGAAGTTGAAAATCATCATAACAAGAAAATAAAATTCCTACGATCTGATCGTGGAGGAGAATATTTGAGTTACGAGTTTGGTGTACATTTGAAACAATGTGGAATAGTTTCGCAACTCACGTCACCCGGAACACCACAGCGTAATGGTGTGTCCGAACGTCGTAATCGTACTTTACTAGATATGGTGTGATCTATGATGTCTCTTACAGATTTATCGCTATCGTTTTGGGGATATGCTCTAGAGACGGCCGCATTCACGTTAAATAGGGCACCATCAAAATCCGTTGAGACGACGCCTTATGAACTGTGGTTTGGCAAGAAAGCAAAGTTGTCGTTTCTGAAAGTTTGGGGCTGCGATGCTTATGTGAAAAAGCTTCAACCTGATAAGCTCGAAACCAAATCAGAGAAATGTGTCTTCATAGGATATCCAAAGGAAACCATTAGATACACCTTCTATCACAGATCCGAAGGCAACACTTTTGTTGATAAATTCGGAAACTTTGTGGGGAAGGAGTTTCTCTCGAAAGAAGTGAGTGGGAGGAGAGTAGAACTTGACGAGCTAACTGTACCTGCTCCATTATTGGAAAGTAGTACATCACAGAAATCTGTTTCTATGACACCTACACCAATTAGTGAGGAAGCTAATGATAATGATCATGAAACTTCAGAACAAGATACTACTGAACCTCATAGATCAACCAGAGTAAGATCCGCGCTAGAGTGGTACGGTAATCCTGTTCTAGAAGTCATGCTACTGGATCATGATGAACCTACGAACTATGAAGAAGCGATGGTGAGCCCAGATTCCGCAAAATGGCTTGAAGCCATGAAATCTGAGATGGGATCCATGTATGAGAACAAAGTATGGACTTTGGTTGACTTTCCCAATGATCGGCAAGCAATTGAGAATAAATGGATCTTCAAGAAGAAGACTGACGCTGACGGTAATGTTACTGTCTACAAAGCTCGACTTGTCGCAAAAGGTTTTCGGCAAGTTCAAGGGATTGACTACGATGAGACCTTCTCACCCGTAGCGATGCTTAAGTCTGTCCGAATCATGTTAGCAATTGCCGCATTTTATGATTATGAAATTTGGAAAATGGATGTCAAAACTGCATTCCTGAATGGATTTCTGCAAGAAGAGTTGTATATGATGCAGCCGGAAGGTTTTGTCGATCCAAAGGGAGCTAACAATATGTGCAAGCTCCAGCGATCCATTTATGGACTGGTGCAAGCCTCTCGGAGTTGGAATAAACGCTTTGATAGTGTGATCAAAGCATTTGGTTTTTTACAGACTTTTGGAGAAGCCTGTATTTACAAGAAAGTTAGTGGGAGCTCTGTAGCATTTCTGATATTAGATGTAGATGACATATTGCTAATTGGAAATGATATAGAATTTCTGGATAGCATAAAAGGATACTTGAATAAGAGTTTTTCAATGAAAGACCTCGATGAAGCTGCTTACATATTGGGCATTAAGATCTATAGAGATAGATCAAGACGCTTAATTGGACTTTCACAAAGCACATACCTTGACAAAGTTTTGAAGAAGTTCAAAATGGATCAAGCAAAGAAAGGATTCTTGCCTGTGTTACAAGGTGTGAAATTGAGTAAGACTCAATCCCCGACCAATGCAGAAGATAGAGAGAAAATGAAAGATGTTCCCTATGCTTCAGCCATAGGCTCTATCATGTATGCAATGCTGTGTACCAGACCTGATGTGTGTCTTGCTATAAGTCTAGCAGGGAGGTACCAAAGTAATCCAGGAGTGGATCACTGGACAGCGGTCAAGAACATCCTGAAATACCTGAAAAGGACTAAGGATATGTTTCTCATATATGGAGGTGACAAAGAGCTCATCATAAAAGGTTACGTTGATGCAATCTTTGACACTGATCCGGACGATTCTAAATCGCAAACCGGATACGTGTTTACATTAAACGGTGGAGCTGTCAGTTGGTGCAGTTCTAAACAAAGCGTTGTGGCGGGATCTACATGTGAAGCGGAGTACATAGCTGCTTCGGAAGTAGCAAACGAAGGAGTCTGGATGAAGGAGTTCATATCCGATCTAGGTGTCATACCTAGTGCATCGGGTCCAATGAAAATCTTTTGTGATAATACTGGTGCAATTGCCTTGGCAAAGGAATCCAGATTTCACAAGAGAACCAAGCACATCAAGAGACGCTTCAATTCCATCCGGGATCTAGTCCAGGTGGGAGACATGGAGATTTGCAAGATACATACGGATCTGAATATAGCAGACCCGTTGACTAAGCCTCTTCCACGAGCAAAACATGATCAGCACCAAAGCTCCATGGGTGTTAGAATCATTACTATGTAATCTAGATTATTGACTCTAGTGCAAGTGGGAGACTGAAGGAAATATGCCCTAGAGGCAATAATAATGTTATTATTTTATTTCCTTATATCATGATAAATGTTTATTATTCATTCTAGAATTGTATTAACCGGAAACATAATACATGTGTGAATACATAGACAAACAGAGTGTCACTAGTGTGCCTCTACTTGACTAGCTCGTTGATCAAAGATGGTTATGTTTCCTAGCCATGAACAATGAGTTGTTATTTGATTAACGAGGTCACATCATTAGTTGAATGATCTGATTGACATGACCCATTCCATTAGCTTAGCACCCGATCGTTTAGTATGTTGCTTTCTTCATGACTTATACATGTTCCTATGACTATGAGATTATGCAACTCCCGTTTGCCGGAGGAACACTTTGTGTGCTACCAAACGTCACAACGTAACTGGGTGATTATAAAGGAGCTCTACAGGTGTCTCCAAAGGTAAATGTTGGGTTGGCGTATTTCGAGATTAGGACTTGTCACTCCGATTGTCGGAGAGGTATCTCTGGGCCCTCTCGGTAATGCACATCACATAAGACTTGCAAGCATTGCAACTAATGAGTTAGTTGCGAGATGATGTATTACGAAACGAGTAAAGAGACTTGCCGGTAACGAGATTGAACTAGGTATTGAGATACCGACGATCGAATCTCGGGCAAGTAACATACCGATGACAAAGGGAACAAAGTATGTTGTTATGCGGTCTGACAGATAAAGATCTTCGTAGAATATGTAGGAGCCAATATGAGCATCCAGGTTCCACTATTTGTTATTGACCGGAGACGCGTCTCGGTCATGTCTACATTGTTCACGAACCCGTAGGGTCCGCACGCTTAAGGTTTCAACGACAGTTTTATTATGAGTTTATGCATTTTGATGTACCGAAGGTTTTTCGGAGTCCCGGATGTGATCACGGACATGACGAGGAGTCTCGAAATGGTTGAGACGTAAAGATTGATATATTGGAAGCCTATATTTGGATATCGGAAGTGTTCCGGGTGAAATCGGGATTTTACCGGAGTACCGGGAGGTTACCGAAACCCCCCGGGAAGTATATGGGCCTTAGTGGGCTTTAGTGGAAGAGAGGAGAGGTGGCCAGGGCTGGGCCGTGCGCCCCTCCCCCCTAGTATGAATAGGACAAGGAGAGGGGGGCGGCGCCCCCCTTCCTTCTCTCTCTCCTCTTTCCCCCTTCCCAAATCCTATTCCAACTAGGAAAGGGGGGAATCCTACTCCCGGTGGGAGTAGGACTCCTCCTGGCGCGCCCTCCTCCTGGCCAGCCGCACCCCCCCTTTGGTCCTTTATATATGGGGGCAGGTAGAGGCACCCTAGAACACACAAGTTGATCCACGTGATCTATTCCTTAGCCGTGTGCGGTGCCCCCTTCCACCATAATCCTCGATAATATTGCAGCGGTGCTTAGGCAAAGCCCTGCGACGGTAGTACATCAAGATCGTCACCACGCCGTCGTGCTGACAGAACTATCCCCGACACTTTGCTGGATCGGAGTCCGGGGATCATCATCGAGCTGAACGTGTGCTCGAACTCGGAGGTGCCGTAGTTTCGGTGCTTGATCGGTCGGGCTGTGAAGACGTACGACTGCATCAACCGCGTTGTGCTAACGCTTCCGCTGTCGGTCTACAAGGGTACGTAGATCACACTCTCCCCTCTCGTTGCTATGCATCACCATGATCTTGCGTGTGCGTAGGAATTTTTTTGAAATTACTATGTTCCCCAACAGCTAGCAGATGTAGGGGAAAGTAGGTGGTACTGTCTACCCAGAGTAAAGAGTTAATGCTTTAGAAAGTCTATGTCTCGATATTCCGATCATAGATGTGGTCGAGTCTTCTGGGGAAAAGTGTGCAAACCTCTGCAGAGTGTATAAACTAATCATGGTTAGCCGTGTCCCCGGTTATGGACATCTTGAGTATCTGGTATTTGAATTATTGACTGATCTCATCACTTTACTTAATGAATTGGTTGGGTTATTAATATTCTTTTTGGATTGAGTTGGGGAACCATCTCAATAATGGCATAAAATTGGTAGTTAAATAAAATCTATTCCTTTTGTTGTAGGGGAAAAATAGCTTTATGCAAATATTAAACTTAGAGCCTCCACCAGCCAAATATGCATGTAGTGATAGCTATTATCTCAACATTTTCTCTATAGTGTGATCTTGCTAGCATATTCCATATGCTGACCTACATGGCTGCAATGTATCATGTTGCAGAATTTTCAGACAAAGAGTAAGGTGCGATAGGTCGTTGTCATGCACTCAGTTTTGCCGTGGAGTTGGATGGACTCATTTATCTTTGAAGCTTCCGCAGTTATTTAGATGGCCTTCAGCCATATTAATGTAATAAGTACTCTTTATGAGACACTCTATGTAATAAGTGTGTGATTGAACTCTGTTATAAATCCTCAAGTACTGTGTGTGTCAGCAATACCGATCCAGGGATGACACTTAAGCACAGAGACTACGGTCCATTGGGATCGGGTCGCTACAAGAAAGCTATGGGAAGAATTAATGATGTTCTTATTGTTAATAGGAATTATGTGCCCGTAGATTTTATTGTGCTTGATATCGATTGCAATCCTACATGCCATATTATTCTTGGTAGACCCTTCCTTAGAACGATTGGTGCAATTACTAATATGAAAGAAGGAAACATTAGATGTTAATTTCCGGTAAGGAAGGGCATGGAACACTTCCCAAGAAAGAAAATTAAGTTGCAATATGAATCTATTATGAGGAACACTTATGGATTGGATACCAAAGATGACAATATCTAGATCTATGTAATATGCCTAGCTAGGGGCATAAAACAATAGCACCTGTCAAAATTCATTCCATTTGGAGGTCGTTTGATACCCCAACCGTTAATCGTGTAACTGTGAAACCCCTCTCTCTTTGCAGCCCATCCCCTCTTCACAACAGCCCACTAGCCCATCTAAACCCCCTCCATGCTCTCCGTCGTTGGATCACGATCGTGTGGGCGAAAACCGCACCTCATTTGGACTCTCCTAGCTCCCTCTACCTATATAAACACCTCCCCCTCCGAAATTCGCAGTCGAAACCCTAGTCTACCACGTCCCCGCGCCACCGGACACGTCCGCCGATGGCCGGACATGTCTAATGCCAGCCTCCATGTCGTCTGGCCAATCCGGAGCCGCCACCTCAGCACCACTTCCTCCCGCGCCCAACCAAGAGGCGACACGCGTCCCCGCCAGCTCCCCACCGTGCCGCAGCCCGCGGGAGCCCATCTGGGGCCCGTACGAGCCCGGCCGCGCCACTGCCAACCGCGCGCACCACCGCTGCCTCATCATTCATCGCTGGCCGCCTCCTGTCGCAATTGCCCCCGAGCGCCGCGCCTCCCGCAAGCACCCGCACGCCACCGCCCATACCGCGCAACGTCGTTAGCCCCGCCCGGCCATGCCTCCAGATCTGCTGCCGCTGGCAACCCCGAGCTCCGCCGTAGGATGCCCCCTCATCACCGACCACCCCGGCGCCCGCCACGACCTTCGCCGACCACGGATTCGACGATCCCCGGCCACCGGAGCCCGTCTTCCCCGTCCCCGGCGCCTCGCCAAGCTCGCTGGCGTGCAGCTTCGGCGAGGTCTGTTGGGGAACGTAGCAGAATTTTAAAATTTTCTACGCATCACCAAGATCAATCTATGGAGTCATCTAGCAACGAGGGAAAGAGGAGTGCATCTACATAAACTTGTAGATCGCGAGAGGAAGCGTTCAAGAGAACGGGGTTGATGGAGTCGTACTCGTCGTGATCCAAATCACCGAAGATCCTAGCGCCGAACGGACGACACCTTCGCGTTCAACACATGTACGGAGCGAGGACGTCTCCCGCGCCTTGATCCAGCAAGGAGGAGGGAGAGGTTGAGGAAGAGGGCTCCAACAGCAGCACGACAACGTGGTGGTGGTGAAGCTGCAGTACTCCGGCAGGGCTTCGCCAAGCTCTTACGGAGGAGGAGAGGTGTTGGGGAGAGGAGGGGCTGCGCCTTGGATGTTGTCTGCAGCCCTCCCCTTGCCCCTATATTTATAGGGGAAGGAGAAAGGGGGCCGGCCCCCTCTAGATGAGATCTAGAGGGGGGGCTGCGGCTAAGGGGAGGGGGCTTGCCCCCCAAGCAAGGGGGGCGCCCCCTTTAGGGTTTCCCCCAAACCCTAGGCGCATGGGCCCAAAGGGGGGGATGCGGCCAGCCCATGTAGGGCTGGTTCCCTTTCCTCTACAGCCCATTAGGCCCTCCGAGAGAGGTGGCCCCTCCCAGTGGACCCCCGGAACACCTCCGGTGGCCCCGGTACAATACCGATATGCCCCCGAACCTTTTCGGTGACCGTATGACAACTTCCTACATATAAATCTTCACCTCCGGACCATTCCAGAACTCCTCGTGACGTACGGGATCTCATCCGGGACTCTGAACAACATTCGGTAATCGCATACAAGTCTTCCTAACAACCCTAGCGTCACCGAACCTTAAGTGTGTAGACCCTACGGGTTCGGGAGACATGCAGACATGACCGAGACGACTCTCTGGTCAATAACCAACAGCGGGATCTGGATACCCATGTTGTCTCCCACATGCTCCTCGATGATCTCATCGTATGAACCACGATGTCGAGGATTAAATCAATCCGTATACAATTCCCTTTGTCAATCGGTACGTTACTTGCCCGAGACTCGATCGTCGGTATCCCAATACCTTGTTCAGTCTCGTTACCGGCAAGTCACTTTACTCATACCGTAATGCATGATCCCGTGATCAACCACTTGATCACATTGAGCTCATTATGATGATGCATTACCGAGTGGGCCCAGAGATACCTCTCCGTCATACGGAGTGACAAATCCCAGTCTCGGTTCGTGCCAACCCAACAGACACTTTCGGAGATACCTGTAATGTACCTTTATAGTCACCCAATTATGTTGTGACGTTTGGCACACCCAAGGCACTCCTACGGTATCCGGGAGTTGCACAATCTCATGGTCTAAGGAGATGATACTTGACATTCAGAAAAGCTACATCAAACGAACTACACGATCTTTGAGCTATGCTTAGGATTGGGTCTTGTCCATCACATCATTCTCCTAATGATGTGATCCCGTTATCAATGACATCCAATGTCCATAGTCAGGAAACCATGACTATCTTTTGATCAACAAGCTAGTCAACTAGAGGCTCACTAGGGACGTGTTGTGGTCTATGTATTCATACATGTATTACGATTTCCGGATAACACAATTATAGCATGAACAACAGAAAATTATCATGAACAAAGAAATATAATAATAACCAATTTATTATTGCCTCTAGGGCATATTTCCAACCCTTCAACCCCGCGCTGGGACCTCTCCGTCCAGGGTCCGAGCGAACCCTCGAACCAAACGGCCCTGCTGCACCGAATCATCCTCGGGACTCCTCCGTCCAGCTTTTCCTGGAGGTTGTGATTTTGTCTGAGTCTAGAAAACCCATCTCATGTGTGCATGTTCATCGCATCATATCTCCATGCATATTGCTCCGTTTTGTGTGTATAATATGCCAAAATGTTCATCTCGTAATGCTCTACATGATGGTGTGATTTACATGCATGGTAGGATGCATTATGAGATGTTAATCCCTGTTGCAAGAGTGCTATATGATGTTAACTGCTGGAACTTATCATAACTTGCTGTTTTGACTTTTTCGGTGCATTTTTTGTGTGCATCTTTTGTGCATCATGTCTACATGTTTTAGGAGCATATTCATGCCATCTTGAGAGTGGTGCAATCCATGTATTTTATGTGCCTTTTGGTGACTAGAAGAAGCTTGAGAAGTGTGCTACTTAATGTTGCTGATTTCTGAGACTTAGTGATTTTGCTAAGTCTGAAACTGTTACATTGTGATGCTATGTTAATTTGAAGCTACCATCAATTCCATGCAAAATCTGGAGATGTTTAGTTCACATGTTTTGTTGTCCTTGTTATGCTCTATCATGCCATGCCTTTTGACGCCCCATATATGTCCTATAGCATATGTTTTCATTGTCATGAACATGCCTATATGATGTTC